>NC_084740.1:26106137-26148637 GCF_033978785.1 Entelurus aequoreus
TCAGGAAGAGGTGCTTTAAGACATTAGCTAGCGGCTAACGTCCATCCGCCGTCGACAGTGTTTTAGCTACTTCTAAATCACTAATCCTCGCCTCCATGGCGACAAATAAAGTAAGTTTCTTACAAGTATCATCCTTGCAGGACGAGGAATAGCTAAACATCCTTCACTACACACTATAGCTCACCGGCGTCAAAATGTAAACAAACGCCATTGGTGGATCTACACCTAACATCCACTGTAATGATATCAAGTACAGGCACGTATCTAGTCGATACAACTATGAGTACGTTGATATTTTTTGGCATCACAACATCTTCTTTCGTTTAAAAAAAATCTACATTATGTTTATAAACTCAGGAGATATGTCCCTGGACACATGAGGACTTTGAATATGACCAATGTATGATCCTGTAACTACTTGGTATCGGATTGATACCCAAATTTGTGGTATCATCCAAAACTAATGTAAAGTATCAATAGATGACTGAACTTAGTTGTTATTTTATGGCCCCGTAAAAATTCATTGAAAATATATAAGTAGGGGTGTCAAACGTAAGGCCCGCAAACAGGTTTTGTCCGGCCCGAGGAAAGATTTTGCCAAATACAAAAATGAGCCAAAATTTTTTGATTAAAGAAACTGCTGTTCTAAATTTGTTCACTAGATGTCACAATAGCAATTATTTGTATCTTTGTAGATGATGCTACATTTTTTTTTTTAAATAAACCACATGATGTTAGTGCACCAGTCAAGGAAAATGATCAAACTACATAAATAACATACTTTAATTAGATTTTGATATTATTTTTTTATTTTGATAGATTGAAAATTAACACCAATGAGTTGACTGATGAACATTATCACATAATTTATTCAGAAAGTATAAATCACGACAAATAAAGATGGAATACTATTAACCGCAACATGTAAGTGTAAAAAAAAAACAACCAACAACATTATGATTTGTACATTTTCAGAATGTGCTTGTTCTATTTCTAAACAAAGAAAACAATCTGATGTTGTCTTTATTTTTAAGTTATTGTGCCGTGATTTTACCAGTCCGGCCCAGTAGGGAGTACATTTTTCTCCATGTGGCCTCCGATCTAAAATGAGTTTGACACCCCGGCGCTAAAGGCATCATGTAATGAGAAAAATATGAAATGTTAACACTAAGGCAGTAAAATTATGTTTTAAAAAAAAATCATATTAATTACATTTTGGAATTTGGATTAATCATGATAAATCACAGGATTTTACTGCTTGCATATTTAAACATAGCTTGAGAAAAGACTCCAACACAAATGCAATTATTTTGTCAGTAAGTCATCCAGGAACGTTTTACTTGAATGCATGTCATTTATTTGCACACAACTTGGTAACAGTTTGATCTAAAGTTCTTTCAGGGTGTATTTTGGACTGAAATTTGCCAGCGAGGACACCAGTCGGAGTCCCCTCACCCATTTTTGTACTGATGTATGCATTGATCTGATCACTGACCGCATAGTGGTTAAGGTAAAGGAGCTTGTACGTTAAAAAAAAATTGCATGAATAATCTTAAGTAAGTGTGTTCATGATTCATGCGATATCTTTTTGTAATTAATCACATGCATTAACTCGTTAGTTTGACAGCCCTAGTTAATACTAATAATGGACAAAAACACAAAGATTTGTCTTTAAATATATGGATATAGGAAAGGATATATGAAAGGTAATTAGCCCTTTCATTAAAATCTTTTATTTAAATTACACAATGGCGCCACGTTTACACGTTTTACCTAACACGATGAATAATCGTGATTAATAATCGTGATTTCAATATTGATTATATGTTGGCCATAATTGTGCAGCCTCACCATTTATGTACCATGAACAAGCATCCTTCAATCATCAAGTGCGAGGAAAAATTTTATATTTTCGATAAAATTGAAAAAGATTATATTTTTGGCTTAGGCTGACATCTCAAGCAATGTAAGCCCACCACATTTGAACGTGATCCAAATTAAAGTGCGACCCCTAAGGCAGAAAATGATACACTGGGTTCTTCGGTGGATGCTAATGCGGTATCATTACAACATGTTCGCGTATTTGAAGCTAAAAGTTCAAAACAAACCACATATACAGATGCTCGGGTGATTAAAAACATAGATAGTAACAATCACCAAAAAATGCACGGTCGTAGATGGCCACAAGGAATACCACCAGGCATTCTCCACTTGTTAAGGACAGTCTATACCAGGGGTGCTCACACTTCTTCTGCAGGCGAGCTACTTTTCAATTGATCAAGTCGCGGGGATCTACCTCATTCATATATATAATTTATATTTACTTATTTATGAAATATATGTTTAACAAGTTAAAGGTGTTTAAAGACAATGGAAGCATGTTTAACACACATAGTTAATATTGTTAATAAATTAAAGGTGTTTAATGATAATACAAGAATGTTTAATACATATAGTTAATATTGTTAAAAAGTTAAAGGTGTTTAAAGATAATGCAAGCATGTTTAACAAATATAGTTAATATTGTTAACAAGTTAAAGGTGATTAAAGATAATACAAGCATGTTTAACACATATAGTTAATATTGTTAACAAGTTAAAGGTGTTTAAAGATAATAATAGCATGTTTAACACATATAGTTAATATTGTTAATAAATTAAAGGTGTTTAATGATAATTCAAGAATGTTTAATACGTATAGTTAATATTGTTAACAAGTTAAAAGTATTTAAAGATAATACAAGCATGTTTAACACATATAGTTAATATTGTTAACAAGTTAAAGGTGTTTAATGATAATACAAGAATGTTTAATACATATAGTTAATATTGTTAACAAGTTAAAGGTGTTTAAAGATAATGCAAGCATGTTTAACACATATAGTTAATATTGTTAACAAGTTAAAGGTGTTTAATGATAATACAAGAATGTTTAATACATATAGTTAATATTGTTAACAAGTTAAAGGTCTTTAAAGATAATACAAGCATGTTTAACACATATAGTTAATATTGTTAACAAGTTAAAGGTGTTTAAAGATAATACAAGCATGTTTAACACATATATGGTTAATATTGTTAACAAGTAAAGGTGTTTAAAGATAATACAAGCATGTTTAACACATATAGATTCCTTTCTTTCATGACGACAAGAATATAAGTTGGTGTATTACCTGATTCTGATGACTTGCATTGAATGTCAATCAAGTGACGAAAGTGACGTCATAGTGAAGATTTATGATCGCTCATTTTTAGGACTGTTTTTTTAATGCCTCGCTGGCGATCGACTGACACACCCTCCGTGATCGACCGGTAGCTCGCGATCGACGTAATGAGCACCCCTGGTCTATACATTTGCATTATGCACCATATAGCAGCCATCTTTAATCCATTTCCTTTATTTAACCAGGTAAAGACTCACTGAGATTAAAATCTCTTTTTCAAGACCGACCTGACAAAGAGGCCGGCACGAGCAAAGATACAATAATAATTACAAAAAGTCAATACGTCAGAAGTCAGGTCAAAAATAATTTTAAATGATTAAATAATAATTCAATTTAAATGCAACGCCCAAGAGACCTGGTTTCTCGATCTTTTAAAATGGACTTAAACACCCCCAAAATGATCAATTCTGGTAGCCTCAGATCTTTTTGGATGTCATTCCATGACCAGGGAGCAGCATAACTGAAGGATTATTTTTACCAAGTTCTGTGTTGGCTCTAGGAACCAACATGTGGAGGACATGTGAGCGTTGGCTGTAATGACTGCAGTCTCGACACACAAAGGAACGCAGATAGGTGGGGACAAGTCCAAGAAGACATTTATATATAAAAAAAACTATCCATCAAGAAAGTCTTCGGGCAGTTAAAGATGGACAGTTTGCCTTTGCATACATAGTGCAATTGTGGACAAGATTTCCACAACCAGTAATAAAACGTAAGGCACAGTGATATACAGTTTGTTCAAGTAAGTGGCAGGTGCATTCATAAAAAGCAAGTCTCCATAATCAAGTAAAGGAATAAAGGTGGATGAGATCAGATGTTTCCTAATTTTTAGGGAAAAAAGATTTATTTCTGAAAAAGAAACCCAATTTAATTTTAAGCTTAGAGACAATCTTTTGTATGTGTGTTTTAAAAGACAATCTCTCATTAATAATAATTCCTAAGTACTTATACGTTGTGACCAACTCAAGCTCGACCCCATGAGTAGTCAATATTTTAGGGATGTCCAATGGCAGCCGTTTGCCATTTGAGAATAACATCACCTTAGATCAAGGGTGTCCAAAGTGCGGCCCGAGGGCCCACAGGTAATTTTTTAACGGCCCCACGGCACATTCTAAAAATACGATGAAAAAAAAAAAAAAAACATAAAAAGTGGTATAAAAGAGCAAATAGGTGAAATGTAACAAGAAAATGTTGCATTATTTACTCTAATAACACAAAGCTGCCATGCAGTCTGTTTCCTTCTTTAAAAAATAATAATGAATCAAAATCAATGTCATTATGAATTATTGACCTATTCAAGTCTCCATTTACTTCACATTAAATATTCCACTTTGAGATATTTTTGGGGGAAAATGTTGCATATTTTTTGGTTGCCATTTAAAAAACAACGTTTTTTAAAGAAGGGCCTAAAACGAACAAACAAAAAACAAAAACAACAATAAAACGTATAATTGACGGATAGATCTGAAGTTGATCTTGAGACTATTGTGGTAAATGTTAAAAAAAATGTTGGATTTATTTTTTTAAACTTTACTGAGCAGTACCCTTTTGGATCCCCAATAATTTTAGTGGGACTTTTTTTTTTTTAAGTGTCATTGCTCAAAAAATAATGAATTAAAATCAATGTTGTTATGAGTTATTGACCTTTTTAGGACTCCAATTATTATATAATCTCAAATATTCCACTTAAAAATTTTATTGGGGGAAAATATTGCATATTTTGTGTTTTTTTCCATAAAAAAACACGGTTTTCCTTGACAAAAATGGCATACAACTTAACTCTTTAAAAGTGTTATATTGACAGATAGACCTAATGTTGATCTAGAGATTTAAACCTTGAATAATAATAATAATAATAATAATATTAAATAATGACACATTTGTAATATTTTTTTTGACCAAAACCTTTTGGGGTCCCCGGGATCAAGTCTGAGTGGAGGCCTAAATGTATCTTTTTTATACATATATTGTAATGGTTTTTAAAATAAAAAATATCAAAATGGCCCCCGCTTGCTTTGATTTTTCAGTGTGCGGCCCTCAGTGGAAAAAGTTTGGACACCCCTGCCTTAGATTTGTCTGCATTTAGCACTAGCCTAAGTTGGCTCAGCTGGGACTGAACAACATCAAAAGCAGACTGAAGAGTTCAAGGGTTGAATTAATGAATTAGGTTTGAGGAAAAAAAGTAACAACTTAATCTTAAACGATATATTTGAAAGTTATCCAAATAAAACTGCGACGCCAAAGACAAATGGGGTAAGTTTAGGGTTTGGGCTGTTAAGTCTACCGCCAGTTACTCCGTTGGGGCACGAATGACGTAAAGAAAAATAACTGACAACAGCAGACCTTTAAGTGGTGACGAGCAACATATGTAGTGCGGTAACGCGGCCTGTCCCCTTGAAAACCCTTCAATTACCTTCCCACTACCCTTCCCTGACCACGTAAACGGATGCATGACTCCGCAGAGCGTGAAGCGGAGACGGGCCGCCTGAAACCCTCAACATGTCGCCAAAATTATAGACCGCTACCTGTCCTCCCTGCCCCACCCACGCGGCGAGCGAGGGCTCATTACGTCCGTCCCCTCGCCTGCCTTCGGGCGGCTGGCATCCACTCGGCCGTGAGCTGCAGTGGAGATGTGGAAGCCATGAGCGCCGTGCGGAACCCTGGCGGAACCACAGGAAAAACTGTTCCAGCGATTCTGGTGTTTGGAGAGCCAATTAGATTAGAAGGAGGGCAGGGCTGCGGTTAAAGGAGCAATTCACAAAACATCTGCTGCCAGAATGCAAAGTACAGATGGTAAACTTCTCCAGCGGAAAGGATGATTTGATTGGATCCCTTATATTCTATAAATTGGTACATCGAACGGAAATGAGCCACAACCTAAAAGAAGAAAAAAAAACCTTCCTTCAAGAGGACACAGGGACTGATTATTTGCCGCGTTTTTTTCTAGAGACTTGGCGTCTAAACAAAACCTCCAGCTGTGTCTTTGCCACCATATGCATGAAAAAGGCCCATCAAAGAACATATTTCTTTCATTCCAGGCAATTTCCCTAATCCCTGATGAGCTGCAGGGGGAGACGAAAACATGACGGATGGATGGGGGCAAGCAGGTGGTGCCGAGAGAGGGGATTTTGCGGCGTTTTGCTATGTGAGCATTGCTTCATATCCATGTTATTGTGCAGCTTAAGGAAAAACAAGCTGTGTATTTATTTTTTATAAATGTTTCAACTGCATCAAAACACTCTAAACTTGCCACCGCAACACGACCGTTTGACTAACTAGCTAGCATTCATATGTTGGCGGACTACTTCCTGTTTTGCACTGAAGTACTAAGGACAGGAGAGTACAGTTGAAATAACTTTTTTTTATATTTTTTCTACCCTGGGGTGACGAAAAGGGTAAAAAACAAAAATAACATTTTTATCTAGCTTTACCAGATCTGCATCCTCGAGCCTGCTGTCCTGGGGGACACTTCGGATGGAACCAGTATGTAGGACATGTACATATGTAGGACATCGTGTCCAAAATAAAAAGACACTACCAATCCCTTACTAGCTGACATCCATATACCGTATATTTCGGACTATAAAGCGCACTTAAAATCCTTTAATTTTCTCAAAACTCGACAGTGCGCCTTATAACCCGGTGCGTCTACTGTACGGAATAATCTTGGTTGTGCTTACCGACCTCAAAGCTATTTTATTTGGTACATGGTGAAATGATAAGTGTGACCAGTAGATGGCAGTCACACATAAGAGTTATGTGTAGACTGCAGTATGACTCAAGTAAACAACACCAACATTTTATATGTTCCATTGAAAATATAGAACATTACACACGGTGCTCAAAAATGTATCAAAATGTTTTAGTATGACTTTGGTAAGCTATGAAGCCGCACCGCTTGATGGATTGTACTGTGCTTCAACATACAAGTATTATTATGGTGTGTGTATAAGGTAAGACATATTATCTGGTGATTTGTTTCGCAATATTACGCAAAAGCAACTTTTCTTACCTTCTGGTACCTGCTGTCTGTATTTGGGATCTGCATAAGTTCTGAAAATTTGTGCCCGTCCGCCTTTGTAGTCTGTTCCGACACAGATAAGCTTCTTCTTCTTCTCTATCTTCTTGTTATGGGACATTCATCCTCCGCTGTTGCCATTTCTAATAAAAAGTAGTGTAAAGTTCTTATTTATATTTGTCAGTAAACTCGCCATGAAAGCGCTAAAACATACCTGCGTAGTGAGTTTATATTATTCACCCAAGGAACTTTAGTTATTAGAGAGTTCCGGTCGGACGGTTTTTCACGGGACACATTTCCGGTGTTGTTGTTTCCGGGTGAGGAGATGATGCTCCTTTATTGATTTAAGTATAGTCAGAATGTCATTAAAACAGTTAGCTCTATCTTTTGATACTTTTTCCACTCCCGTCCTTGCACGCTACACCGCTACAACAAAGATGACGGGGAGAAGACGCTGTCGAAGGTGAGCCACGTAAATAAGACCGCCCACAAAACGGCGCATCCTGAAGCGGCTTGAAGATGATCTGTAAAAGATAATCTATGCAACATTTTGACCAAAAAACCACCATTACATGTTATGTAGACCACAAGGAAGTATTTTACATTTAGAAAAAAATTATAATAATATGACTCCCTTAAAGGCCTACTGAAATGCGATTTTCTTATTTAAACGGGGATAGCAGGTCCATTCTATGTGCCATACTTGATCATTTCGTGATATTGCCATATTTTTGCTGAAAGGATTTAGTAAAGAACATTGACGATAAAGTTCGCAACTTTTGGTCGCTGATAAAAAAAGCCTTGCCTGTACCGGAAGTAGCAGACGATATGCGCGTGACGTCACAGGTTGTGGAGCTCCTCACATCTGCACATTGTTTACAATGATGGCCACCAGCAGCGAGAGCGATTCGGACCGAGAAAGCGACGATTTCCCCATTAATTTGAGCGAGGATGAAAGATTTGTGGACGAGGAAAGTGAGAGTGAAGGACTAAAGGGCAGTGGAAGCGATTCAGATAGGGAAGATGCTGTGAGAGGCGGGTGGGACCTGATATGCAGCTGGGAATGACTAAAACAGTAAATAAACACAAGACATATATATACTCTATTAGCCACAACACAACCAGGCTTGTATTTAATATGCCACAAATTAATCCCGCATAACAAACACCTCCCCCCTCCCGTCCATATAACCCGCCAATACAAATCAAACACCCGCACAACACACTCAATCCCACAGCCCAAAGTACCGTTCACCTCCCCAAAGTTCAAACAGCACATATATTTCCCCAAAGTCGCCAAAGTTACGTACGTGACATGCACATAGGGGCACGCACGTACGGGCAAGCAATCAAATGTTTGGAAGCCGCAGCTGCGTACTGCGTTACACATACAAATTAAACAAAATGCTTATGGCAACATTCTGGTTGCGTACTCACGGTACCGCGTCTGCGTATCCAACTCAAAGTCCTCCTGGTAAGAGTCTCTGTTGTCCCAGTTCTCCACAGGCCAATGGTAAAGCTTGACTGTCACCTTTCGGGAATGTAAACAATGAAACACCGGCTACGTGTTTGTGTTGCTGCAGCCGGCCGAAATACACCGCTTCCCACCTACAGCTTTCTTCTTTGCTGTCTTCATTGTTCATTGAACAAATTGCAAAAGATTCACCAACACAGATGTCCAGAATACTGTGGAATTTTGCGATGAAAACAGACGACTTAATAGCTGGCCACAATGCTGTCCCAAAATGTCATCATACCGAGACGTTTTCAGCAGGATATTTCGCGCAAAATTTAAAATTGCACTTTAGTAATCTAACCCGGCCGTATTGGCATGTGTTGCAATGTTAAGATTTCATCATTGATATATAAACTATCAGACTGCGTGGTCGGTAGTAGTGGGTTTCAGTAGGCCTTTAATGCAGCCTATAATTCGGTGCGCTTAATATATGAACAAAGATAAAAAATAGACCATTCATCGGCAGTGCACCTTATAATCCGGTGCGCTCTATGGTCCGGAAAATATGGTAACTGAATCTAGTTGGAGCACTCCCATTGTTTGTACTTGGTAGGAGGAAAAAAACAGATGATGATCCGAATGGTGGACTTTTCATACAGTTGAGGTCAGGCTGCTGCTACTGATGGTGTTGTTTGGGGGGCTGGTCTGCAGAAATCAGTCAATCTTGTCCCCCCCCACGTCACCACCAGCTAACTCCTGACAGCTCTGAGATGTGAGCGACAATAACGAGGAACCGCGGCAAGTCTGCTGTATCAGCAGTTTTGCTCGCCTAACGCTCTGACATACCTCTGGGCTCTGGAAAAAGACGAGCGGGTGTTTTTTGGGGGTGGGGGGGCAAGGGTAAGGGGGTGCGGCGCCAAGGGCGAGTCTGTTTTTAGACTTTAGCCAGTGACGTCGCAGACACTCATCTTATGATTTGATGGTAAATGCTTTTTGGGGAAGAGTCCTGTTTTCCATCTTTCCAAGGTTAGCGGCTGATTCATTCACATGTTTTTTTCCCCCTGGTATCATGTTACTGTCCTGGTACTGTATCAACTTGAGTCTTTAAGTAAGTGGAAAAGCATAGCAGTCAAGTGTCTTCTTTAACGTGAACTCAGAACTGAACTTCAGAAGTTTTGGGCCTTTTCTCTGTAGAGTTGGCACGTTCTTGTCTCGACTATAATGTGTTCATAGTCATGAATAGGAGATTGAATGGTTAGTTGATATTTATCTTGCGATTGACTGTTGATCAGTACAGTGTGCAGGAACTTATGACCCATGCAGAAAATGAATGAATGGATGCTGTTTGGCTGCGGATTGATGAATGCATTCGATAAAGAAGACTTACAAGTGCAGAAATATATCACTTTCACATCTTGGAAACCTATCTAGTTGTGAAATTTTCTGAATCATCTTATCCATTTCCACTCCAGACAGTGAGGCCATTCACAACTAGGAGTTATATTGTCTGCCTTTCGTCAAACACTGATTTTCCTAAGAGTTGTCTGTCTGGCACTGGATGTGTGTTGCCTAAAACGCAAATTCCACAGCATAGTCAAGTAGAATTATGATGCAAATAGGATTGGAGAGTCTGTAGGGCACAGGTGTCAAACTCAAATCTGGCCCGCCACATTATTTTACGCGAAAGCCTGGAAATATGTAAATGGTAAATGGGTTATACTTGTATAGCGCTTTTCTACCTTCAAGGAACTCAAAGCGCTTTGACACTATTTCCACATTCACCCATTCACACACACATTCACACACTGATGACGGGAGCTGCCATGCAAGGCCCTAACCACGACCCATCAGGAGCAAGTGTCTTGCTCAAGGACACAACAGACGTGAGACTAGGTTGGTAGAAGCTGGGGATCGAACCAGGAACCCTCAGTTTGCTGGCACAGCCACTCTCCCAACGGTGCCACGCCGTCCCCAAATAGTATGCGTTCATAAAATGCTTAATCTTTTCTTACTAAACATTAGGGGTGTGGGAAAAAATCGATTCGAATTCGAATCGCGATTGTCACGTCAATCAATCAATCAATCCAACAAAACAATACACAGCAATACCATAACAATGCAATCCAATTCCAAAACCAAACCCGACCCAGCAAAACTCAGAACTGCAATAAACAGAGCAATTGAGAGGAGACACAAACATGACACAACCCAATTCAAAAGTAGTGAAACAAAAATGAATATTATCAACAACAGTATCAATATTAGTAACAATTTCAACATAGCAGCGATTAAAAATCCCTCATTGACATTATCATTAGACATTTATAAAAATAAAACAAATAAAAAAGAACAATAGTGTCACAGTGGCTTACACTTGCATCACATCTCATAAGCTTGACAACACACTGTGTCCAATATTTTCACAAAGATAAAATAAGTCATATTTTTGGTTCATTTAATAGTTAAGACAAATTTACATTATTGCAATCAGTTGATAAAACATTGTCCTTTACAATTATAAAAGCTTTTTACAAAAATCTACTACTCTGCTTGCATGTCAGCAGACTGGGGTAGATCCTGCTGAAATCCTATGTATTGAATGAATAGAGAATAGTTTTGAATCGGGAAAAAAAAATCGTTTTTGAATCGAGAATCGTGTTGAATTGAAAAAAAAAAAAAAGATTTTGAATCGAATCGTGACCCCAAGAATCGATATTGAATCGTATCGTGGGACACCCAAAGATTCACAGCCCTACTAAACATGTTTGTTCTTTCCCTTTTGACATTAAATAATATAATAATATTTAGATAATATTTGAATATTGTTTTTGATATTGTTTTTAGTATTTTTATTAATATTGTTTTTATTATTGTTTTTAATATTGTTGTGCAGCACTTTGGAAACATTTTTGTTGTTTAAATGTGCTATATAAATAAAGTGGATTGGATTGGATTGGATTAAAACATCATGTACTGCATGCAATTACATATATTTTAAAATTCCATATTATCAAAATCTAAATATTATATTATCATGTATTCCAAAAATATATATATTAAAAAAAAAAGATCAATCATCAATCAATCAATGTTTATTTATATAGACCTAAATCACAAGTGTCTCAAAGGGCTGTACAAGCCACAACGACATCCTCGGTACAGAGCCCACATACGAAATACTGTACTTAAATATCTCCTTGACTTATGATTTCAAAACAAATTATCAATCAAATTGTAGACTGTAAAATTGACAATAAATTTTACGGTTAAATTCCGCCGACTGAGTTTTTTACCGTAAAATCAACTTTGGTACTTTTTTCCATATACAGTAAGACACTAAAACATAAAAAAAACAAACAGACAAACAAACATTAAAACAACAAGATTTTACTTAAAAATTTTTAAAAAATGGCAGCTCTGTTGCTTGAATTTTACCGCTAAAAACAGTGGTATTGTTTTTCCATTCCATTCCATTTATTATTATTATTTTTTTATATGCTGCAAAAAACCCACTGCTTTTACTGTAAAATTCTGGTGGCTGAGCTGCCAGTTTTTAAAGAAAAATTTAAATATACTCTTAATGTATTATATATATATATGTATATATACATGTATATTCATGTATTACTCATTGTTAAAAGCGGCCCTCTGAGCGCAACCAATACTGCGATGTGGCCCTCAATGAAAACGAGTTTGACACCCCTGCTGTAGGGTGTCTAGGCGGCGCATCAAGTACAACTAATACTAAAAAAACTGCATGCCAGAAAGGACAGAACAAGAGCAAATCAAATACATGAATATCCTAGAATAGCAGCTACAAGGGAGTTTCCATTACTTGTTGACACTGACAACAAAAGGACGTGAGGAGGGAGATAGCGAGTAGAAAGAGAGGGAAAAAATGAGAAATGGCTAACTTCCAAGTCGTCTATCCTAAGTCTTTCTCTGAACCCTGCCCTCACACTCTGCATGGCCGCCTGCCAGAGATACTGATTTATTATTTCTGCATACTCCCCAAGTCCTCTTTTGGCTTCTACGCGACTATATTGGCTTCTGTGATCTACACTCCTGTTCCGTGTTGCATATATCCCACAGCAAACGCCATTCCTTCCACTGTCTCCACGGGGCGCCGCTTTTACCCCAGAATACGCAATAACAAAGTTGACAAACTAAGGAGTGTTAGGTACTGTTCACTAGCATAATACAGTACACATATATTTTCATGTATTTGTGTTGAATACGTCTATTCCAAACCTCTTGCTAAAAATGGACATCCAGGTAGGGGTTACAGTGCCACCTCTTGCAAGTACAGTAGTCTCTTGTGCTCTATGGAGTCTGTGGGTAATCACTTAAGAAGAAGATGTTGGCGATTTAAGCATGAAAACAAGATGTTATCCAGTCAAGCAAAGAAAGTCTGACAGTAATATTCCATCATAGTTTGTACTATGTTAAATGGAGTGGATTTATTGGTTCATCGTCTCAACAGAAGGGGTGTAACGGTACGCTGTATTCACGGTTCGGTATCTACCTCGGTTTTAGGGTTCTCCTTGGCCCTATCCCGAGCCATGACTTCAGCTATACAGAGTCTGGACTATACTGTATTTGTTTACGGAGAAGATACACGACAAGAGATGGGTACCTTTCACATTTTAACTGATATGATGCCAATTTGCGGTACCTGGGAATCAATAAAGTACTCAATGGTACACATTTTCAGTACTTTTGTTTTCATGTGTTAATAAATATTAATTGTACATAATATTTTTTTTGTAATTCAACATTTAACAGGGAGCTAATAATAATAATGTGTTGTCCAGTTGTTATATTTTGACTTCGTACACTTCTGAGTCTCATTTGCAAGTATTATATAATATACAGGAAAAACACGCACTCTCCAAAAAACGTAATAAAACAAAAATAAAGAGGTGCACGGCAAAAAGTGTACTTAAAGAAAAAGCAAGGTTAGCAACTGTCGTGTTCTTCTAATAATTTTAATACAAACTGCACAGGTGCTGTCAAACACAGACCTGTCTGCACAGTTTGTATTAAAATGCTAGCCTTGCATTTTCTTTAAGTAATATATTGTGTGAATGAGTGTGGATGGGGGAGGGAGGTTTTTTTTGGGGTTGGTGCACTGGTTGTAAGTGTATCTTGTGTTTTTCATGTTGATTTAATAAAAATAAAAATAAAAATAAACAAAAACAAAAAAATTAAAAGTATTATATAATGGACTTCGCAGGCAGTTGCAATTCCAAGACACTTGATGGCAGTAGTGTTGCCTAGTCAAGAAGTAGTCCTTACCATTAAGTTGAATGTGCCAGTCTATATGTTGGGCCCTATAATGTGATTGTAATATAAGTATGTTTGATTGTAACGTGCATCTTTTCTGTAGTTTTCATTACCAAATTTGAAGGTGTAGAAATCGCCATGTAAAATCGTGAATGCTAATTAGTAGCGCGTATATTGAAAAGCCAATGTAAAATAGCTTCGATCTTTGGAAAAGTGGAGCCTTATTTTATGTTCGATCGTTTTCTATAATGCTACTTGGCTCTTATTGAAAATTGCAACATTACCTTGAGGCAGTTTGGGCTGAATCTGTTTGTTTCCCTGCCAAATATTTGAGCTTGGGCATAGTCTGCAACCGGATGTGACGTCACGGGCAAGGTATCGAAATATGACAATGTTTGATTTGACATGAATTAATACCGGTTGTGCCGACAGAATTTGGTCTGTACCTATTACAGTACATCAAACTTCCTGTGCCTCACTCTAAGGCCCCTTCTACACTAAGGTTATCCAGGCTATATCCCACCTAAAATTACCCTTGTCCACATACACACAATGCCACAGTTTAAGACCCCTCACCCCGCCGTCCTAGTACGCATGCACACATTTTTTTTATTCTTACCCTGTGTTTCAATGTAGACTATTGCCACATTTCTTTTAACAGTAAACCTTGCTTGCCTCACCATCAGCAGCTGTTAGACTATTGTAGTGGATCACACCTGAGCCATCATACATGAATCATATCTTTAATGGACGTGTGAAAGTAAACTATGTGATAAATAACATTTTAAAACAATCAATCTAGGGATCTAGATATTTGGTTAGGACACTGTGCTTGTAGGCTGAAATTGGCGGTCGTACTTGACGACTGCAACCACTTCATGGCTTCACAATAATTATGGAGTACAAAACTAGACGTTGAGTAATCGCACGACATACATGGCGGACAATAACTGATAGTCTGCTTTGCCAGTCCAAATGCATTCGCTGTTTTTCGTAATCTTCCCTCGTCCACGGGAGCCCGCATTCTCGTTGTCTCCCCTTCGACAAATGGACAAAGTTTTTCACTAAGTAGAATCACAGCTGACCTGGACGTTAGAAAGTTCTCTTGCCGTTCCTGTGGCACAACACACTCGGTGACAAACATATCCCACCAGGCTGCCGTTCTTCCACACCTTATCCAAAACCGTCGCTCAACATTGCTATGTTGCCGTCTGAGAAGTGTTGTATCCCAAATAGCTGCAATCGCACGTTTCCTTCTTTTAAGGTGTTCATGTGTGATTTCCACAAGCGTCTGTTATGAAGCTGGCTGTGGCGCGTTCTTTCTGACGTCACTTCCTGTGTGGGGCGCGGTCTTTCTGGCGTCACTTCCTCTCCGAACTCAGTTTGTAAACAATCGATGAGGCTATACCAGGGGTGTCCAAAGTGCGGCCCGGGGGCCATTTGCAGCCCGCAGCTAATTGCCCTCCACACATTCTGGAAATGCTATTGCAAAAATTAAAAAAACATTTAAAAAAGTGGAATGAGGTGAAATCTAACTAGAAAAAGTTGCAATGTTGACACAAAACTACCATGCAGGCTGTTTTTTTCTTTTGTCTATCTTTCTTTTTTCTTTTTTTGCCATTGCTTCAAAAAAAAAAAATCAATGTTATAATGAATTATTGACCTATTCAAGGCTCCAATTATTTCAAATATTTCAATTTAAAATGTTTTATGTGGGAAATATTGCATATATTGTGTGGTTGCCATACAAAAACATCAACATTTTATTTGACAAAAGAGCATAAAACAAACAAAATAATAGTTCAAACGTAAAATCGACAGATATATCTGAAGTTGAGCTCGTAACATAAGTGTTGAAAGTTAAAAAAAAAACTACTAAAAATGTATCACTTTCTGAGTGGGGCACCTTTTGGATCCCAAATATATTTAATGGGATTTTATTTATCTTTTCACTGTGATTACTCAAAAATGATAATGAATTAAAATCAATGGTGTCCTGCATTATTGATATTTTTAAGGCTCTAATTACTTCACATCAAACATTGCTTTCTGAATGTTTTGGGCAGTGGGGGAAATACTGCATATTTCAGTTTTATTATAAAAAACTAAGTTGTCTTTGACAGAAAAGGCATAAAACCTTTTTGTTTTTGTAAACTTTATATCAACATGAAGTTGATATACTGTACAGATTTACTGTAAGCGTTATATAAATTAAAAAAATAATAATTTGACTTGTTTTTAACATTTTAATGACTTAGACCCTTTATGGTCCCCGGGAGCCCTAAAGGTAAAAAACAAACAAAATCCATATACCGTATTTTGTTATGGTTTGAAAATTAAAAATATCAAAATGGCCCCCGCATGCTTTAATTTTTCCGTGTGCGGCCCTCAGTGGAAAAAGTTTGGACACCCCTGGTCTATACAAAGCTAAGAGCCGAAGATTCAAGAAATAGACGGCGCACTTACCCGTGTAAAAAAATGATGCAAGGAGGGGAATCTTAAACGAGGGTTTAGTGTAGCTGGCACGGGGCTTAGGCTAAATAACTATTAGTTTAAGGAGTTATCCGGCTTAATGTAGACAGGGCCTAAGTGTTGAGGTGGGTGATGGTAATGGCACAGTTTGGACAAGACCATCAGTTCTCCTCTTACTTTCAGAGGCTGTGCTGTGAAGAGGCAGCTCCGAAGGAGTGAGCAGGTGCATGGGAATTGGGGAATCATTGAATATGCATGGTACTGTGGCTCGCGGAAAAATACATCTCCAGCGGGATGACAGGCGGGTGGATATGACGAACTGGAGTTGCCGCAAATTGCAACCATTTTGACCCCAGCCATGACCTGCTGACCCCCCTCCACCGTCTCACTCTTGAACATCATCAAGATGTTTCCCCAGACTGATGTGGGGGTACAGACCAGGACAGCTAATGATTCCAGCTAAAATCAAAGGCTAGCCCGTGGAAATGGAGATTGGCCCCCCCACCCCCACCTACCGGCAACACATGTGGAGAAAACAGGAGTGGGGGTTCCCCGTGTGTTTGGATCACAGCAATCACACTGGGAGAGCAATAAGCCGCCATCACGACGGGAAGCAAGATGAGAAGAGCTCACTTGGCGATCAATGCAGGATATTGTTGTGGTGATTTCCTAACAACATTTTATTTTTCTCATTTTGTTTGGGAGACTACAGGAAACATCCCCCAATATCAAACAACTTGACAGAAAAAGATGAGACCGTTCTCTACCCCCACCCGACTCGGCGGCGTAATGACCTTTTAAATCATGCTTGACATTTTTAAGCTGGCACAGTGGACTCTCTGGCAATATCCCGAGCTGTGATATTAAAAAGTGCTGCTGGTAATCTCATTGCTTTGTTTGATGACTAGCATTATGGTAACCCCCCCCTAAACCTGGACCACCATATAGCCTCTTGAGAGCATCCACTCCCACCCAAATTTGCCCTTGCCTTGACACCGGTTGCTATCGGAGCTGTTGCCAAGGGCGGGCCGCTCATAACACCGTGGAAGAAATTGTGGTGACATTTCTTTTGGATATTTGAACAAAGTCGGCATCACAACATTTCTGATTTATTACGGCTCTCCATGAAGGTGAAGTCAAACGAGGTGTTACGTGAAATCTGCGTGCTGCTGCTGTGCAAGGGCACCGCTCACCCCCGCCCGCCTGATTCAGGCATCAGCATGAGATGCAACACACAGTCGCTAATTAGTGCAGCGCGGATGTCTTCATAATGACACCTAATCACCTGAGCATGGCAGCGAGCATACGGTGGCGGACGGGCCGCCATACTGCCTGAGCAGCACACAAAAAAAGCAGAGGCTTTTGTGGCTAAAATGTGCGTGACAGCAGCCGGCCCGCGTTTGAATTGCACTTCTTCTCCCTGTTGGCATAGTTAGGTGTTACACCTCGCTTTAGAAGCCACCCTAATTGGCCCGCTGGGCACCAGGGGAAGGGACCAGCAGTTGGTTTGCAGTGACAGCGGTTTTCCTCTTCGAATAAATCATCTTCTCACTTGTGTCATTGATTGGATCATGGTTATTATACAGTGGAAAGAAGCACTCTGTAGGGACACTTATTATAGTATGGCTAGTTCGTGTACTATTGTGTGCTTAGCTGTTGTGTAGCTCATAATGTCCAGTAGCCTGGCTAGTATACCCTACTATGTTTACTTTTTATATGACTTTACTAAAATACAAGAAAATATTAAACGTGTATGCTTGTCGGAAGACATTTAAACGTTGACTGACTATTGAGTTTTGCACAAGTAAACACGCTGCAGGACTGCTTGTATTGAACATTTACTACAAATCAGAACAGCCCTACACTGCAAAAAATCAGTGTTCAAAAACAAGAATAAATTACAAAGGGACTTGCGGTCCCTAAAAATACAAAAATTAGGGGTATTTTATTTGAACTAAGCAAAATTATCTGCCAATAGAACAAGAAAATTTGGCTTGTCAAGACTTTCCAAAACAAGTAAAATTAGCTAACCTCAATGAACCCCAAAATACCTTAAAATAAGTATATTCTCACTAATAACTGTAACGACCTGGTCGCATCGTGGTGCGAGGTGTTCTCCCAGAGATGCAGACGGGCTCGGACACAGCTTGCAGGTAGGAAAATGATTTATTTCAGCAAATAAATCAGACAGAAAAAAAACAAAAACGTGCTCATAGCACGGAAGACAAAAAACAAAGGGGCTAGCGTGGGAGCTAGCAAGCAAAAATACATAGCATGAAAGCTAGCAGGAAACAAAGAGGTCGATACTTGTTGCATATAAGCAAATTAGGAAGCCAGGCAGAGTGCCGCCCGGGCGAAGACTAAATAGCCCTCTGATTAGCGCTCGGGCAACAGGTGCGCGTCCCGAACGTTAACCAGAGGCAGGTGAGCACAATCTGCCGTCATGGCAACAGAAACAAAAACAAGGTGCTGAAAACACACGTGACACTAAAAAGTAAACAAACTGTGATCCGAGCTGCGGATCCTAACAAATAACAACTGTACTACTATATGAGTACGTATGTTCTATTGTTTCATTGAAAATAAAACAGCAAAGTCCATTTGGCGGTCATCTGTTTTAATTATGAGACACAATTGGGTCAAAGTCATGAATTTTTTTTTCATGCTTGAAATAAGAAATTATTACTTTAAAAAAGTAGTTTTATACTTGTGAGTTTAGACGACACAGCTTTGCAACACTTGATATTCTAGTTTCAAGCATGTTTTACTCAATATAGGTCATCAAATCTCAGCAACAAGCTGTAATATCTTACTGAGATCATTTAGGACCAAAACCCTTAAAACAAGTAAAACACTCTAACATACAATCTGCTTAGTGAGAAGAATTATCTTATCAGACAGAAAATAGCAAATATCAACCTTATTTGAGATATTTAATCTTACTTAGATTTCAGTTTTTGCAGTGTAAACTGACTCTCGCCAGACCCTTGTAGTTCGCTGAGCTCCACACAATGATCTGGGCTCGAAGGCATTGCAAAATTCCTTCAAGGTAGCAGAAAATAATGAACCAATCAGGATCGCCGGGCGGGATTTCATAGATGTGACGTAGCGCCGAAGCGACTGTTTGATTCAAACAATGCCGGCATGCAGCGAGGAGTCATGTGCTGACATTCATTCGGTTATTGCAACTGTTTTGCGACATCGATCATCTACTGACATTGCTGCGTTGTTTTAGTAAAAGTTCTCCAACTTTTCGCTTTGTCGTTATCCAATATGTCGGCTGCTCTGTTTTGGATTTCCCAGCGTCGCTCATCAGCGTCACGGGTTGATTTCCATGTGAGTGGTTGAAGTAGCACGTCATTCAAGATAACAGACAAGCGGTTTATCCAATCACATACAATAATTTCTTCTGAAATACATCTCCTATTGAGAAGTCCCAGATCCTTGTGTGGATCTGGCGAGAGTCAGGTTAGAACAGCCCTGTAAATAGTTCTGAAAATGTTGTCCTGGGACCAGAAGGCTGTGCAGTAAAGAACATTTCTGTATAGGAAGTACCGTAATTTCCGGACTATAAGCCGCACCTGACTATAAGCCGCACCAGCTAAATTTAGGGGAAAATACAGATTGCTCCATATATAAGTTTCACCCGACTATAAGCCGCAGGATTTTGATGTGTAATTACTGTAGTACAGGGGTCGGCAACCCGCGGCTCCGGAGCCGCATGCGGCTCTTTGACCACTCTGATGCAGCTCAGCTGCATACTTGCCGACCCCCCCCGATTTTCCCAGGAGACTTATGAATCTCAGTGTCTCTCCTAGATAACTCCCAGGGAAAAAATAATCCTATTTAGACTATAAATACTAAATAAAGGGCGTGCACTAATTGCACGCAGTAATTGTCCTCTATAGCATTTACATACAGCATGCCAGTCCAGGCACATGTTGCATGTTGTTATTACCTGCACACACAGGAGACAGCAAAGCATACTTACTCATCAGCCACACAGCTTACACTGACGGTAGCCGTATCAAACAACTTTAACATTGTTACGTTACAAATATGCGCCACACTGTGAACCCACACCAAAAAAGAATGAAAAACACATTTCTGGAGAACATCTGCACTGTAACACAACATAAACACAACACAACCATTACCCAGAATCCCATGCAGCCCTAACTCTTCCGGTCTAGATTATACACCCTCGCTACCACAACCCCCCCCCCCCCCTCTCCTTGCGTTGGTTGAGCGGAAGAGTTAGTTCTGCATGGGATTCTGGGTATTGGTACCGTCAGTGTAAGATGTGTATTGGCACCGTCAGTGTAAGATGTGTGGCTGCTGACCTAGTACGGAAGAGTTAGTGCTGTATGGGATTCTGGGTATTGGTACCGTCAGTGTAAGATGTGTGGTTGCTGAGTTAGTACGCCTTGCTGTCACTTATGTGAACAAGCTGAAATTGCATTCTACGTGTGGTCAAACAGGTACACTGTAAGGCCAGCCTGTAGAGTGCGCCAAATGCAGTGTCATCACGCTCTGATATTCGGGAGTCTCCCGGGAAAAATGAGAGGATTGGCAAGTATGACACCATCAAGCGTCATTCGTTCAAAACTCGCGGGCTGCACTAACATCAAATGTCCACATTAAAGTGCGTGCCGGTGCGTGTTTAGGAGACCCCTGGTTAATATAGCACAAAGCATTTAAGCTATGTATGCGGTGTTTTTCATTTTAAATTGTAAATTTTTTTTGGGGGCTCCGATCACTTTCTTTAATTTGTGAAACTTGCCAAAATGGCTCTTTGAGTGGTAAAGGTTGCCGACCCCTGCTGTAGTATATAGGGGTTCCTGCTACCACGGAGGGGATTGTCGGGACAGAGATGACTGTTTGGGAACGCAAAGCGTCCCATTTATTAACAATAAATCTTTCAATCATTCAATCAAACTTTCACATCTTTGACATGGCGAACAGCATTCGTGCAGAGTACAAATAATACAACGGTGCAAAGTAATACTGTCATGATCCGTGGGCCGGATCATGTTTTTGTGTTTTCTGTTAGTTTTGGACTCCTTTTGTTATTGCTTGTGCACCTGTGAGTTTGTTTCGTCACCATGGTTACTTATTATTTTCACCTGCCACTTGTGTTCCCGACGCGCACCTGTTTGCCATCACTGACACTATTTAAACCTGCCTTTTTGTTCACTCGTCCTGTTCTCCTTGTTTGCGGTAAGCATCAGTCACGTTTTCTGTATTCTTGTTCCAGACTCTTGTGCTAGTGTTAGCCTTAGCTTCCCGTGCGATCGGCACGCTTTTCTTTTTCTTGTTTTCTGTTTGGCTATGATTTATGTTAATTAAACCATCTCTTACCTTCACGTTTTTGTCCGGAGTGTTCGTGTTGCACTGGAGGAACGATCCCGCACAAATATGCGACCCCCACGTGACAGAAGGAGAACAGCATACAGTTCTTCCGCCACAAACTTCCAGGAGCTGGACTTAGGTATGTAGTTAGATTTGGAGGCAATAGAGGCAGAGACTCTCCGCTATTCCCCTTTGGAGCGCCAGGACCTGATGTGGGGTCCTAATGGAAAGTTGATCCCACTCAACTCCGTATGGCCCGAGGACATTGTCGCGCCACCGCAGTACCGGACGCGCCGGCAAAGGCGGAAGCCGTCCAGAATGGCTTCGCCTCGCCGTCAGATCGCGTCACTCCCGCAAGCTCCTCCCCCGGACCGAAGCAAGTGGCAGCCAGACCAGTATTCCTCGCCGCCAAAATTTGGTAACCCGATTCATGATTTTGCCAAGCAGTTCATGGATAGGGCTTCCAGTCAGCTGCAGGAGACCGGGGCTGATGACGTCACGCCGCCGCCTGCTGATGATGTCATGGGCCAAGAATTTTTTTTTCCTAATTCTGTTTCGCTCTCGAAAATTCAAGCCCCGCCCAAGTCACGGACATTTTCTTTTTGTTCACCCACACAAAATCAGGTGGGGAATACAAAAAGACAATTTGGACAATTTAAAGGGGAGGCTTCTACCCCCCTCCTGACCTCCCGCCACCCACCCTTAAAGACTGTTCCAGACCAGGAGCGCGTCTGGAACAGCCCCCCCCCCCCTTGAGGGGGGGGGGGGGGGGGGGGGCTGGGGCCGGGAGCTGTGCGGGTGGGGTGCCTCAGCTGCGCCCAACCAGGCAGCAAACTCCATCCCGGCCGCCACCACCAGTCTTTCGGCCTGCCAAGCCGCAACCTCCAGCCCGTCCTCCACCACCAGTCCTTCGGCATGCTAAGCTGCCACCCCCGGCTAGACCACCTCCGCCATGCTCATGGCTAACCTCTGCCCGGGTGGGCCTGCAGACGCCACCATCATCTCCCGTGGGCCTGCAGACGCCACCATCTCTGACACCTGTACCTGCTCCTCGGCTGGTACCTGCGCCTGCTCCTCGGCTGGCACCTGCGCCTGCTCCTCGACTGGCACCTGCGCCTGCTCCTCGGCTGGCACCTGCGCCTGCTCCTCGCCAGGCACCGGTACCTGCTCCTCGCCAGGCACCGGTACCTGCTCCTCGCCAGGCACCGGTACCTGCTCCACGCCAGGCACCGGTACCTGCTCCACGCCAGACACTGGTACCTGCTCCTGCAACCACGCCTGACTCGCCGCCTGTACCTGCTACCACGCCTGACTCGCCGCCTGTACCTGCTACCACGCCTGACTGTGTCGGAGAAGAACAGGCCGCAAATAAGCCGCACCGTTGTATAAGCCGCAGGGACCAGAACGAGGGGAAAAAGTAGCGGCTTATAGTCCGGAAATTACGGTATATTGGGCAGCTTTTGTGACAAATTGACAATGTGGCCTTGTGGTTAGAGTGTCCGCCCTGAGATCGGTAGGTCGTGAGTTCAAACCCCGACCGAGTCATACCAAAGACTATAAAAATGGGACCCATTACCTCCCTGTTTGGCACTCAGCATCAAGGGTTGGAATTGGGGGTTAAATCAGCAAAATGATTCCCGAGCGCGGCCACTGCTGCTGCTCACTGCTCCCCTCACCTCCCAGGGGGTGGAAAAAGGGGATGGGTCTACCGCAGAGAGTAATTTCCCCACACCTAGTGTGTGTGTGACTATCAGTGGTACTTTAACTTTAATATTTTAAATTACATGATGTAACTCCATCCATCCATCCATTTTTCTACCGCTTGTCCCTCTCGGGCTCGCGGGGGAGTGCTGGAGCCTATCCCAGCTGCATTCGGGCGGAAGGCGGTGTACACCCTGGACAAGTCGCCACCTCATCGCAGGGCCAACACAGATAGACAGACAACATTCACACACTAGGGCCAATTTAGTGTTGCCAATCAACCCATGATGCAATATTCCAAACAAAAAAGCTGTCAGCTGGGTTGAATACAAAGGTTTTTTTTTTACATTCTGCTAAATTTACGTGCTTAGATACTACAAAATGTTTTGACATTTAGCACAGGTGAACCAAACTGCACCAGAAATTACTTGAGAAATTGGTTTCGGTCCATTTGTTTGCTGCACACCAGGATGTGGACGCTCTCTTTCACACTTGACCAAACTAAGACCAAAAGAGTGAGAACTGAGGTATTGATTGAATATGTTGTTTTAATATTAGCAGTAGTAGTAGAAGTAATTGTTGCAGTTTGGTATACAAGTGCTGTGTATCAAAAGGTGTTCAGTAAAAAGCGTGTACTACGCACACAAGGTCTAATATTCTATAGCGAGTTGTTTACTATGGTTCATACCTGCTCTACAAACCTGCTCAGTTGGATCAATCAAGCCTTAATGTACAGTTTATATTTGTCGAAATGCTTACTTAGAATGGGTTTACATCATTGTAACACTTTATTGAATGATATGAATATGATAAACCAGGTTTTCTTAACCTTTTTGACCTCGCGGCCCAACTTTTCCACTACACAGAAGCCCGGATCCCAGTCAAACATGAACTCTGAATTAGTCATCTTTGGTAACACGTTAGTATGGGGAACACATATTCACCATTAATTAGTTGCTTATTAACATGCAAATTAGTAACGTATTGCCTCTTAATTAGTCATTATTAAGTACTTATTAATGTCTTATTCTGCATTGCCTTATTATACAACCAGTTAGCCATTGACTAAGAGTCTTCCCTCAATAACCTCAGAATTATTGCTTATTAGTAACCCTAACCCTTATATGTTCCCCTATTGTCCAAATAACTCTAAATTAAGTCTTTGTTACTTTAATAAGCAACTAATTAATGGTGAAGGTAACACTTTAGTATGGGCAAAATATTATGTTATTAAGCAACTAATTAATGTTGAATATGTTTCCCATACTATAGTGTTACCTTAATCTTACACTTGATTGTAATCGTATTCAGTAATTATATTTAACGTACTTACAGTTAACAATGTTGTCAAATGATATGAAACAATGTGTTGATTACAAAGATCATAATTTATTCAACACATAAACACAAATGTATTTAACACATACATTATGTGTTAAAAAAAGTTTAAAAGTACTAATCAAATATACTGCATAAGAAGGGATGAAAAATACATTTACATACAATTATGTTGCACTAAAATAAATATACTAACTTAATAATGAATTTGTTTCTTAATTTAAATGCCTATGAAATCAAAATGCAAATGAAAAAACAGCTTCACCACTATAGTCATACTTTTTGTGCTTAGAAACTTCTCGATGACTTTAGCTCCAGGTTTCTTTTGTTTGTTTGAGATCCTAATCACTGCAACAAGTGGAGGAAAAGTGTATTACAACTGAGTACCGAAGCAGCTCAAACAAACCACAACTGAAATTTTTTTTTTTTCCGGAGGCTCACTACCCAACAAAGGGAAGAAACACTGTGATAAACTATTACAAACGTAGAATTTTCAGACAATATGATGCAGTGCCGTGTAACACAAACTCTGAACTAGGGTCGTACAGTATACCGGTATTAGTATAGTACCGCGATACTAATGAATCATTTTCGGTACGATACCGTCTCTGAAACGTACTGGTCCTGCACCAGCCCGCGCACGCATCAAAGTCACGTCGTGACATTGCTGGTTTACGAGCAGAAGAGCATGTTCGGCGGCACACAATCACAGAGTACTTACAAGCAGACACAGTGTGTAGACAGAAAAGTGAGAACGGACGCATTTTGGCTTAAAAACTAACGATAAAGGTGGAGTTATAACACTGAAACACCCTCAGGAAGAGGTGCTTTAAGACAGTGGTTCTCAACCTTTTTTCAGTGATGTACCCCCTGTGAAAATTGTTTTAATTCAAGTACCCACTAATCAGAGCAAAGCATTTTTGGTTGGAAAAAAAGAGATAAAGAAGTAAAATACAGCACTATGTCATCAGTTTCTGATTTTTTAAATTGTATAACAGTGCAAAATATTTCTCATTTGTAGTGGTCTTTCTTGAACTATTTGGAAAAAAAGATAGGTTTTTATTTATATTTATTAAGGATTTTTGAATTGTTGCTATTTTTGGAATATTTAAAAAAAATCTCACGTACCCCTTGGCATACCTTCAAGTACCCCCAGGGGTACGCGTACCCCAATTTGAGAACCACTGCTTTAAGACAATGCTAGCTAGCTAGCGGCTAACCGGTACCGGTACCAAAATATTGGTATTGTTACAACACTACTCTGAACATCTTCAAACAGTAAAGTTAAGGTGTTTAGATGCAACCATTGTATGCTGTCATTCCCACAGGTGTGTGTTGCCATAGAGAATATGCAAGTGAGCTAACATTGGCGGGCAGGTAGAGGCTTGTCCTCACCTGCCAGCTCTCAGGAAGTGTCGGATATGGAAGTGCTGAGCTCCTCTCATCCCAACACTCAAGCCTCTCTCTCAAAAACCCACTAGGGAACATCTGACTCTCTGTTAGCTCCTCATTTCCGGATTACGCAACTGCGCGAGCAGCGTCCCGGGACAGCACCAAGGAGTGGGGGGGTCAACACATGTCGTCAGGGAAAATCCGTGCGTGGCACAGACGGAAGCTGCGAGTCTGCAAACCCAGCACTTAGCAGAGGAGGCATGCTGAGATTTAGATTGGATGGCTTCAAATTATACCAGAGAGCTGGCGGCTTAGTTAGACGACGGATTAACATCTACTTCACATCAAGAGCTTTTTGCTTGCAACATCCATAAGAACATTCGGAAAAAAAAAGGACACGCACATGCAATTACTTTAGTTAGAAGCGGTCTGGGAGTAAAGACGGGCTGCCAACCATGTTAAGACAGTTCATAAACTCTCCAAAACATTTGGAATTGAGGCCATGCCATCACGGGATTCCCCCAGGAGACTGGCATTGGTTCAAGGGTTGATCACTAGTTATATTTGAAGGGACCATTTTACGGATTCAAGATTTAATACACAAAAAAGGCCATTAAACAAGGGTAGATTAGGCCAAAAGATAAGCTGCACATAGCCTAATCTCCATGGAGAGTGAGTGGAAAAACCTGGTAAACATCTTCTGGGGTATTTGCTAATAAACTCCCACCTTCTCCCTAAGGGGCTGCCACTGCCTGGGACACCATATTGTCATTAAAGACCATGGCGCGGCACAAACCACAGCGGTCACATCTCGGGAGGCCGGATTGTTCCGCTGAGGACGGGCCCTCGGCCCCAACCGCTGTGCTGCTCACACTAAGGAGCAAACAAACAGAAACTGCCAGGCAGATGGACTAAATAATTTTTACTTCATCTCAAGAGACCTTTTGTGTGGAATGAAAAAAATAAGTCAAATTTCTCCCCCCCAAAAAAACGGTTTAAAGGAAAAACCCTGCTGTAGGTTGTTTTTCCCAGACAGGCTTGAGATTAATTGATTTCAAGCTGAATCGTCAGCCTTGAACCATCAGTAGGACGCCTCTCTGGTGGATACTAAAAAACTGGAGGCAGGGCCTTAAGAGGGGAGCATTATAATCATCTCCCTGTACATGAGCGCTCTGGAAGAGACGGCATATAGGGTGGAGGTTGCGTCTGGGTGGTCGAAAGGGGAGGGGTGGGGAAGACACAGGGAGGATGAATCCAAACGAGAGGGGCTTTTCTGCAGCCTGACAGCGCTTGTGTGTCTCCAGCAGATGGACTATTGTCTGCAGAGTCTTGCAGAGTGGCTGCCGAGAGGTACCCTTGCGCCCGCACGGGGGTGGCCCATTCTCTGTCCCATACTTCACCTCCGTGTCCTCAGCCCTGGGCTTTGTGCGATATGTCTCCCCTCTGTTTTTGTTTTGTTTGGTCTTTTATTATTTTGAGAGAACGGGTCATTTTTCTCTGTTTGTGTTGTCTGAGGAACACGTTGGATGCTTGGTACCGACAGAGAAAGAATGCTGAGTCGGACTGTTGGAGGCTCGTTTGTTGGCTATCCGTCTCAGAGGACAAAACGACAGGAGGACGAGCGTATAAATCACCAGCAGACAAACAACTGTGTGACAATGTGGCAACAAGGACCAGCAACCAAACGCAACCTCATCCCCTTGTTGCTCTCGTTTCCACTCATAATATCATCTACAAGTGTGGGAATGTTGTCCGTCTATCTGTGTTGGCCCTGCGATGAACTGCCGATTTATCCAGGGTGTACCCCACCTTCCACCGGAGTGCAGCTGGGATAGGTTCCAGCCCCCCGGGAACCCGAAAGGGACAAGCGGTAGTATATAGCTGGATGGATGGATGGCCGAGTACGGGGGTCAGCAACCCACGGCTCTAGAACCAGCTTTTAATTTTTTGCAGCTCCAGACAGATTATTATATATCACTATATATATAGTCTCAGTTTTGCCACACTTTGCCCTCAATCCCGCCCTACGGTACATGTTGTCTAACGTACCAGAGACCAACATTTTCCTCCCCTTTTTTTGTTCTGTTATTTGTCTGGTTTGTCAGTCAGTCAGTTGGTTAGTTAGCAACATAATTCATACAGTTATGGACAATTTTTAATGAAACTTTCAGGAAACTGTTTCAATTCTGGGCCTGGGTGTTTAGAAAAATTTAGCTGGTTTGAAAAGAAAATGCTACCAGTTGCATAATTTGGTAGTTGACAGAAAATTCCCGAATTAGGTCTTGGAACAAGTTCTTTTCTAGTTGTTATTATTATTTATGCTTGTCAAAGCGCTTATTTTTTGACAATCATTTTGTTACCATACAGTATAAACAATCAAGGTTTATACAATTTTTGTTTTGGTTTGTTCCCTGGTATGTTAAACAATATTAAAAATAACCACAATATAGCAAAACATTGTTTTACCTTATTTGCTACGATTATTTTGTTCGCGGAAACCTTTAGTGTTGATGCGCACACGTGCACATGCTCAGTAGCGTTGGGTAGCAAGTTTTTTCGGGTCACAAGCAACACCGGATCATTTCTACTACTGTACGTTACCTTACGTTTACATTTCTGTGTGTGTGTGTGTGTGTGTGTTTGCTAGCCGCCCTGCATAGACAAAGATAATGGATGACTGACAAGAGGGTTCACTCCATTTCTTTCTTTACACAATAGATAGCTCAAGAGGTTATGGGCGAACTTTTATCTACTTTTCAGGAAATGTCCGAGATGGGATAAAGAAAACGTTGTTACATAGCTGATCGAAATAATTTCTACCTTACGTTTAGGTTACAAGTTTTACCTTTGAGTGAAAGACTGTTTGACACTTTTTTTCATTGCGCTATAGTTAGGTCAAAATGTTTAGGTACATTTTCAAATGTGAGATTAGGAACAAATTATTACATTTTGGGGCTGCTCCGGACCACCGTCCGGATTCAGGTTGTTTTTATTATTGGGAGATAAGGCTTGAAGGAGGTCTGCGCACTCTGAGTGCTTTTCCAGTTTGGAAAGGATCCAGGGTTCTATGCCTACCACTAGTGAAATAGAGTACCATTGAGCAATGCAACAACCCCGTACAGGAAAAAAGACGCGAGGGTCAAAAACTCCTGTTAAACATTAACCTGGAAACCAAGTGCATGTGCGTCATGCTGTCCTATATATTTTCTCAGGCCATTAGGGAAGAATCTGTGTCTACTTGAGCCATATGGTAGCATTTTTCCGGCCTAGTGTGGTTTACAGCCCTGCTCTGTTAGAGCCATTAATTACATCACTACTTAAAAAGAAGTATATCAGGGTAATTCAGAGGGATTCCTTACCGCATTTAGAAACACTTCCAAGAGAACACCAAAGACGACGAGATGGTGTCCGGTATCCCCCCTGCCTCAAAGAAGGCTCTGGTAAGATTTAGTTGGAAGAAATCCCATATTATTCCTGAAGCCTTTGAGGTGGTCTGCTTGAGTGTTACATGCTTGAATGAGGTGGGCGGATTGAATAACAATCCTCAGTCCACCCTAGTTACCTTGAATCATCGCAGACCGGGCAGGGAAGTTAGCTGGTCCCGGCATTTTTATTTATGACTCCCTGTAAAAGCTGCAGTTAATTACAGCATTTCGAACTATTAAATTACAGATTGTGTAGCTTCTGCTATAATTAGAGCAGGAAAGGCACAGTCTGCCTGGCTTCTCTGGGAGGAGGAGGCCAGCGAAGAAGTAGGAGTGCAGGATGAGGCCTCGGCCACTGATGTGGTAAAAGCCAGGCCCTTGATGGCATCCCCGGAAGGGGGCCCTGCCTCCTACATGTGGCCACCTCTAGTTGTGCCAGCGCTGGGCAAGAGGCGGCATTAATGACATGCCTCTGTATTGTAGCATAGGCAGCCATGTTTTTTTATTTATAATCAAATGACTTTTCAGTAGCTCTGGTATTGATCCAGAAGTGCTACCGTGTGCATATTTATGAGTGATTATCAAGCTCAGATGCAAAGGTCAGTAAGGATGGATAGGTGATATCATACCCATAAGTCAATACACTACTACAGGGGTGCTCACACTTTTTCTGCAGGCGAGCTACTTTTCAATTGATCAAGTCGTGGGGATCTACCTCATTCATATATATAATTTATATTTACTTATTTATGAAATATATGTTTTGTTAACAAGTTAAAGGTGTTTAATGATAATGCAAGCATGTTTAACACATATAGTTAATATTGTTAATAAATTAAAGGTGTTTAATGATAATACAAGAATGATTAAGACATATAGTTAATATTATTAACAAGTTAAAGGTGTTTAAATATAATACAAGCATGTTTAACACATATAGTTAATATTGTTAACAAGTTAAAGGCGTTTAATGATAATACATGCATGTTTAACACACATAGATTCCTTTCTTTCATGAAGACAAGAATATAAGTTGGTGTATTACCTGATTCTGATGACTTGCTTTGATTGGAATCAGACAGTGGTGCTGATAACGTCTGCATTTTCAAATGGAGGAGAAAAAAAGTCCTCCTTTCTGTCCAATACCACATGAAAGTGGTTGGTTTTTGTCATCTTATTTGTCCAGCTTCCATACTCCTTTGCATACACTTTACAAGAAATACATTGGCGGCAAACTCCGTAGCTTGCTAGCTTGTGCACGCCAGCTTTCTGAGACTCTTAGCGCAGGCAGGATGAAGCAGAGCTTTTATTGTGAAGGCAGGAACTGTGCAGTCGGTCTTTGGAGTTTTGACGACAGGTACGGCGCCAGAGTCTGTTGAAATAAAAAGTGTTTCTCGCCTTCCTGTCTGTAATTTTTAATTAATAATGAGCTGGCAGCAGCCAGCGTCATCTCAGAAGACCCTCGGGTGCCGTGAATGTCAATCAAGTGACGAAAGTGACGTCATAGTGAAGATTTATGATCGCTCATTTTTAGGACTATTTTTTTAATGCCTGGCTGGCGAACGACTGACACAACCTCCGCGATCGACCGGTAGATTGCGATCGACCGGTAGATTGCGATCGACCGGTAGATTGCGATCGACGTAATGAGCACTACTAGGTACACCTGCAGTATGTTGTTATATCTTGCACTACAATATATTGTTTCTAATACAGACACCCAACATTACCATTCAGTTTTACAAGAGATGTCCTGATCCCGATCATGGGATCGGATCGGAGGCTGATATTTCGGCGATTGGCTGATGAGCTCAGCTGATCTTTACCACAGCTGTGTTTACATGGCTAAAGACTGCACTCACGTGACAGATTCCTACAAAGGCGATGCACACTCATGTCTGTATTTTTTGTTACACACATGCAGGAGTTGCATGAATTCCAGGGGGGGTGCATGTCTTGCCAGAACACCGGTTTGAATTTGAGAGCAAGCTGCAACGAACGTGTCGTCTATCTACAATACGAAGCTGCTTCTGTAAAATTAATCCTCACTACCAAAGTGGAAAATTCACATTCTTCAGTGCGCTCCTCTGAGCACGCCTCTGGACACGCCCACGGGCGTTCCTCTCCAGCTGCGGCTGCGCCCCTGCTCTCACTCAGCAATCAACGCACCTGACACTGACGAGGACGCCGCACACTATTTAGACCAGCGCGTCCTGCATTCCAGTGCTAGAACGTAGCTACTTGTATTGTACAGTAAGCCCACACGTCTCTAGCTCCTTTTCATGTGCCTACTCACTCTCTGTTTCCCCTCCTCTGTGCTCATTGTGTTGTGTCCTGTTTCGTCGTCCCGCAGCTTCTCTCTGTTCCCTGGCATGGAGTTGTGTGTCTCGTCTCCCTGGAATTCCCCTGGACTTCTTGCTGCCTCCCCGGATCTCGACCTCTCGCCTGCCCACGGACCCTGACGCCTCGCTCCTGCCCTCAACTTCTCGCCTGCCCATGGACTTCCGAGCCTGCCTCGCCCTCTCTGGACTTTCACATTCTTCACAACGTGCACCTTCAACACTTGCCGGTAACACTCTCCCGGTAATAGCATCACATAACACCACGTATTCTGGTTAATTGCACACGTCACACTCTCGTGCTAATAAACACGCCTAAGGCTATACGACGTTCATGTCTCAGTACCGTCTTCTTCTACGCTGTACCATTACAGCAGTACAGGAAAAGGAATAGAATAGAAACTAACCACTAAAGCTTCAAAGTGAAGTGGGGTGATCGATGCGGATGTCGATACTATCAATACCGAGTATAGTATCATTATAGTACACAATATTAAAGTGATTAGATAGATGTCTTTCTTTATCTTGTTGTTATTATTACAAAATATTTTTTTACAAACTCAGGGAGTAAGTTTCTGGATACAGCAAGGATTTGAGGACAAAACCTAAATGATTTATATGGGGACCAACAGTAATTTCTGCTATTGGTTAGGTATTGCGCACTAAGCATTTTATTTTGTTTAAAAAAAGTAGGATTTGATACTACAAATTGAATACATCATCTGATTTACAACAATACTACACATTATTAATAATAAGATAATCTTCATAAACATGTGTTATTGTGTTTACTTTAGTTAATTATATGGATGTAAAGGTATTATAAATAACGATGTAATTTGGTTTCAAAGTAATCTCAATAATGGTAAAATGGGTTTTACTTGTATAACGCTTTTCTACCTTCAAGGTACTCAAAGCACTTTGACACTATTTCCACATTCACCCATTCACACACACATTCACACACTGATGGCGGAGCTGCCATGCAAGGCCCTAACCACGACCCATCAGGAGCAAGGGTGAAGTGTCTTGCTCAAGGACACAACGGACGTGACGAGGTTGGTAGAAGGTAGGGATTGAACCAGGAACCCTCAGGTTGCTGGCACGGCCGCTCTCCCAACTGCGCCACGCCGTCCCCGCGACGTGTGACGGTATGAAACGAAAACTTGGCGAGTGTATTTTTCTTCTGGCATTTTAGTGTTGGCCGGGTCTGTAAATCTCCCAGAATCCTCGGCGCAGCGCGGTAACAGAAAGATGGGGGAGTTGAATGCCGTAAGAAGGAAGTGAAGTGTGTTCGTAAAAAATCTAATTTACTTCACTAATTCACAAACTTGTTGTGGATAACATAAATTGTTTTTTTTGACATTAATTCTGTCCATAACTGGTTGAGTTATGTTGCTGACAAACAGACAAACAAGCCCAGGCCAAAACATTACCTTTTTGGCAGAGGTAAGAAAGTCTGCATTCTGTTTGGTTTCGAGCGTTTCCAAAGTTTCCTGTCAATTGTGGCGCACCCCACGACGTAAAATCACAAAAAAATAACAAATAAGAGGGTAAATAAGAGTAACCTAAAAAGCTACTTGAAACATCCTCAATCCATCCATTTACTTTTAAACCGCTTGTCTCTCGATGTGGCGGGATGCTGGAGCCTATTTTAGCTGCAGTCGGGTGGAAGACAGGGCTGGACAAGTCGGCACCTCAAACAGTTACAAACCATTTTTGAGGTATTTACATTATAAAAAGTTATATAGATAGTTTTCTTTTCTGAGAAACAACATTTTCCAGACTGATGAAAATTACCACTGTAGAGGACACAGCTTCCCATAATGTAAACATTGAAAGACACTAAGGGGAACATTATTATTATTGATGTTCCTGCACAACTATTTGCACTTAGAAATACTTGTTTTTCATAAAAAAATGTGATTAGAACATATTGATACTATGTCTGTTCAATTACGGTAAGTGTGTTTTTTTTTAGATATATGTTACGCGGAGGGTGCATGGTGATGTGCGGACTGTTATTCCAAAGTGTGAACGGAACGACAGGAAACGGCGTGCAGGTAAGAGTATGATTTATTCCTCATAAATAAAGAAGGAACAACACAAACACAAGAAAACAAACAAAACAAGCATGCCTCTGGCACGGTAAGCTAACGGAATAGCCACGCAGAGAAAGCGAAGGCGGAACTTAGCGCAAGAAACACAAAGAACAAACGTAACGTGTTGCATGACAGCAAACGAAAGCACCGGACTGAGTGAGGCGAAAAGGCAGGACTAAATAGCACTTATATTAGTGCCCGGAAACAGGTAAGCGTCCTGAAAACTAATCACAGGCAGGTGAAATCAATCAGCACCCATGACAACCAAGAAACACAAAACAGGGGTGCTGAAACAGAACTTAAACCACAAGTGAATCAAAACCTAAATAAACGTAAACAAACGATGATCCGGGCAACAGATTATAACAATATATACCGCAGTAATATTGTACCGTGGCCTTAATACCGTGATTATATCGTACCGTGAGATTTTGATGCCGTTATATCTCTAGTTACGGACTATAAAACATTTTCAGTTGTGTTATATTGTTCTATTGTCAAAGTATCCGATCGGGATTAAAAATCGCATCTAAGGCCAAAAAATAGGAACGAACACTAATCAGAGGCAGGTGAAATCAATCAGCACCCATGACAACTAAGAAACACAAAACAGGGGTGCTGAAACAGAACTTAAACCACAAGTGAATCAAAACCTAAATAAACGTAAACAAACAATGATCCGGGCAACAGATCATAACAATATATACCGCAATAATATCGTACCGTAGCCTTAATACCGTGATTATATCGTACCGTGAGATTTTGAGGCCATTATATCTCTAGTTACGGACTATACAACATTTTCAGTTGTATTCTATTGTTCTACTGTCAAAGTATCGGATCGGGATTAAAAATTGCATCTAAGACCAAAAAATAGGATCGAACACTAATCAGAGGCAGGTGAAATCAATCAGCACCCATGGCAACCAAGAAACACAAAACAGGGGTGCTGAAACAGAATTTTATCCACAAGTGAATCAAAACCTAAATAAACGTAAACAAACGATGATGCGGGCAACAGATCATAACAATATATACCGCAGTAATATCGTACCGTGGCCTTAATACCGTGATTATATAGTACCGTGAGATTTTGATGCCGTTATATCTCTAGTTACGGACTATAAAACATTTTCAGTTGTATTCTATTGTTCTATTGTCAAAGTATCGGATCGGGATTAAAAATCGCATCTAAGGCCAAAAAATAGGATCGAACACTAATCAGAGGCAGGGGAAATCAATCAGCACCCATGACAACCAAGAAACACAAAACGGGGGTGCTGAAACAGAACTTAAACCACAAGTGACTCAAAACCTAAATAAACGTAAACAAACGATGATGCGGGCAACAGATCATAACAATATATACCGCAGTAATATCGTACCGTGGCCTTAATACCGTGATTATATCGTACCGTGAGATTTTGATGCCGTTATATCTCTAGTTACGGACTATAAAACATTTTCAGTTGTATTCTATTGTTCTATTGTCAAAGTATCGGATCGGGACTCAAAATCGCATCCAAGGCCAAAAAATAGGACCGGATTGGAGGCCAAACATAATGATCGGAACATCCCTGATGGTTACTTCTTTCTTTACTTTATTTTAAGCAGCTTCTAAACCTCATGTTGTTGCACCTACCATTCTATACTATAATAACAATAATGGTATACTTTCAACCCGGTGGACGAGAGGGTAGCTTCCCTCCGCCTTCGGGTGGGGGAACGGGTTCTGACTGTGGTTTGCGCTTATGCGCCAAACCGCAGCTCAGAGTACCCACCCTTTTTGGATTCACTCGAGGGAGTACTTGAGAGTGCTCCCCCGGGTGATTCCCTCGTTCTACTGGGGGACTTCAATGCTCATGTTGGCAGCGACAGTGAAACCTGGAGAGGCGTGATTGGGAAGAATGGCTGCCCGGATCTGAACCCGAGCGTTGTTTTGTTATTGGACTTTTGTGCCCGTCACAGATTGTCCATAACGAACACCATGTTCAAACATAAGGGTGTCCATATGTGCACTTGGCACCAGGACACCCTAGGCCGCAGTTCCATGATCGACTTTGTAGTTGTGTCGTTGGATTTGCGGCCTCATGTTTTGGACACTCGGGTGAAGAGAGGGGCGGAGCTTTCTATCGATCACCACCTGGTGGTGAGTTGGCTGCGATGGTGGGGGAGGATGCCGGACAGACCTGGCAGGCCCAAACGCATTGTGAGGGTTTGCTGGGAACGTCTGGCAGAGTCTCCTGTCAGAGAGAGTTTCAATTCCCACCTCCGGAAGAACTTTGAACATGTCACGAGGGAGGTGCTGGACATTGAGTCCGAATGGACCATGTTCCGCGCCTCTATTGTCGAGGCGGCTGATTGGAGCTGTGGCCGCAAGGTAGTTGGTGCCTGTCGTGGCGGTAATCCTAGAACCCGTTGGTGGACACCGGCGGTGAGGGATGCCGTCAAGCTGAAGAAGGAGTCTTATCGGGTTCTTTTGGCTCATAGGACTCCTGAGGCAGCGGACAGGTACCGACAGGCCAGGCGGTGTGCGGCTTCGGCGGTCGCAGAGGCAAAAACTCGGACATGGGAGGAGTTCGGGGAAGCCGTGGAAAACGACTTCCGGACGGCTTCGAAGCGATTCTGGACCACCATCCGCCGCCTCAGGAAGGGGAAGCAGTGCACTATCAACACCGTGTACGGTGAGGATGGTGTTCTGCTGACCTCGACTGCGGATGTTGTGGATCGGTGGAGGGAAAACTTAGAAGACCTCCTCAATCCCACCAACACGTCTTCCTATGAGGAAGCAGTGCCTGGGGAATCTGTGGTGGGCTCTCCTATTTCTGGGGCTGAGGTTGCTGAGGTAGTTAAAAAGCTCCTCGGTGGCAAGGCCCCGGGGGTGGATGAGATCCGCCCAGAGTTCCTTAAGGCTCTGGATGCTGTGGGGCTGTCTTGGTTGACAAGACTCTGCAGCATCGAGTGGACACCGGGGGCGGTACCTCTGGATTGGCAGACCGGGGTGGTGGTTCCTCTCTTTAAGAAGGGGAACCGGAGGTTGTGTTCTAACTATCGTGGGATCACACTCCTCAGCCTTCCCGGTAAGGTCTATTCAGGTGTGCTGGAGAGGAGGCTACGCCGGATAGTTGAACCTCGGATTCAGGAGGAACAGTGTGGTTTTCGTCCTGGTCGTGGAACTGTGGACCAGCTCTATACTCTCGGCAGGGTCCTTGAGGGTGCATGGGACTTTGCCCAACCAGTCTACATGTGTTTTGTGGACTTGGAGAAGGCATTCGACCGTGTCCCTCGGGAAGTCCTGTGGGGAGTGCTCAGAGAGTATGGGGTATCGGACTGTCTGATTGTGGCGGTCCGCTCCCTGTATGATCAGTGCCAGAGTTTGGTCCGCATTGCCGGCAGTAAGTCGGACACGTTTCCAGTGAGGGTTGGACTCGGCCAAGGCTGCCCTTTGTCACCGATTCTGTTCATAACTTTTATGGACAGAATTTCTAGGCGCAGTCAAGGCGTTGAGGGGATCTGGTTTGGTGGCTGCAGGATTAGGTCTCTGCTTTTTGCAGATGATGTGGTCCTGATGGCTTCATCTGGCCAGGATCTTCAGCTCTCGCTGGATCGGTTCGCAGCTGAGTGTGAAGCGACTGGGATGAGAATCAGCACCTCCAAGTCCAAATCCATGGTTCTCGCCCGGAAAAGGGTGGAGTGCCATCTCCGGGTTGCGGAGGAGACCCTACCCCAAGTGGAGGAGTTCAAGTACCTCGAAGTCTTGTTCACGAGTGAGGTAAGAGTGGATCGTGAGATCGACAGGCGGATCGGTGCGGCGTCTTCAGTAATGCGGACTCTGTATCGATCCGTTGTGGTGAAGAAGGAGCTGAGCCGGAAGGCAAAGCTCTCAATTTACCGGTCGATCTACGTTCCCATCCTCACCTATGGTCATGAGCTTTGGGTTATGACCGAAAGGACAAGATCACGGGTACAAGCGACCGAAATGAGTTTCTTCCGCCGGGTGGCGGGGCTCTCCCTTAGAGATAGGGTGAGAAGCTCTGCCATCCGGGGGGAGCTCAAAGTAAAGCCGCTGCTCCTCCACATCGAGAGGAGCCAGATGAGGTGGTTCGGGCATCTGGTCAGGATGCCACCCGAACGCCTCCCTAGGGAGGTGTTTAGGGCACGTCCGACCGGTAGGAGGCCACGGGGAAGACCCAGGACACGTTGGGAAGACTATGTCTCCCGGCTGGCCTGGGAACGCCTCGGGATCCCCCGGGAGGAGCTGGACGAAGTGCCTGGGGAGAGGGAAGTCTGGGCTTCCCTGCTTAAGCTGCTGCCCCCGCGACCCGACCTCGGATAAGCGGAAGAAGATGGATGGATGGATGGATGGTATACTTTCCAAGTTTGGTGCTTCTAAATACTCCTAGGTATATTTTGCCCTTACGTTTGCCTTTAACATATTTCATAAGTTTGATTAAGATTTGGTAGAATATTTTATCAAAGTACCAAGTAGCATCCTAATGATCTTTTCACACGGGGGATTTCTGCATGAGCAGCTGCACAGCCTCCCAAAGAGGCATGAGGCAAATGGAAACGGCTGCATTTTCAGTTAACAAGCCACATTCCCTGAAATCGGTTACGCTGCGTGACATATCTTTGGCTTATTGATCGCCTCTACGGGCGGCGGGGGGGCAGAGGCAGACAGTGGGATGCTAACGAGGGTTAATCCCGGTCATCTCCACACTCATTATCTGCATTATCAATGGCCTTTAGCAAAAGCCACACTGCAACATGTGTGGACACAAGGGTGTATCGAGAGAGATCTCCCTCCCAAAAAAAGTCACATTTAGGGAACACCCTGAGGATGTCTCTGGTGTTAAAGGTCAAGCCAGTGGTCAGCTTTAATGCACTGCATAGTCAACTCTGTCCTGTGCTGGTGTGAATTTTTCATGACCATGCATATTTATAAACACATGTTTTCATTGGAGACCTCCCTCACAGCCGGACAATCGTTAGCAAACCCGTCAGATTTAATTTAAAAAATAACGACTTATGGCTGATACAGTTCTACTCCAGTAAAATGAGTGCCACAAACAACACACTTTTTTTCACCATAGCGTCATCCTTTGGTTCGCATTGTTCACTGCCCTCATTTTAGCCGCGATCCAAGTAGACTAAAGCAGCACAAAGGGGAATTTGATATACACTTAAATTGTTTGTAAAAATGTGATCAAATAACAGTACCAAAATATAACTACAAATAAAAATATAACATGTTAAAATATAATAATTAATGTAAAACATAGTAAAAAGAAAAATTAAATAATACAAAAAAATACTACAGATGTCCGAAAATGGCTTTTTTGCTGATATTCCGATATTGTCCAACTCTCAATTACCGATTCCGATATCGACCGATACCGATATATACAGTCGTGGAATTAACACATTATTATGCCTAATTTTGTTGTGATGCCCCGCTGGATGCATTAAACAATGTAACAAGGTTTTCCAAAATAAATCAACTCAAGTTATGGAAAAAAATGCCAACATGGCACTGCCATATTTATTATTGAAGTCACAAAGTGCATTATTTTTTTTTAACATGCCTCAAAACAGCAGCTTGGAATTTGGGACATGCTCTCCCTGAGGAGAGCATGAGGAGGTTGAGGTGGGCGAGATTAGGGGGGCCGGGGTTGAGGTGGGGGCCGGGGCTTAGGGGGTACGGGGGGTGTATATTGTAGCGTCCTGGAAGAGTTAGTGCTGCAAGGGGTTCTGGGTATTTGTTCTGTTGTGTTTATGTTGTGTTACGGTGCGGATGTTCTCCCGAAATGTGTTTGTCATTCTTGTTTGGTGTGGGTTCACAGTGTGGCGCATATTTGTAACAGTGTTAAGGTTGTTTATATCAGGCAACCCTCAGTGTGACCTGTATGGCTGTTGACCAAGTATGCCTTGCATTCATTTGTGTGTGTGAAAAGCCGTAGATATCATGTGACTGGGCCGGCACGCAAAGGAAGTACCTTTAAGGTTTATTGGCGCTCTGTACTTTCCCCTACGTCCGTGCACACAGCGGCGTTTTAAAAAGTCATACATTTTACTTTTTGAAACCGATACCGATCATTTTGAAACCAATACCGATAATTTCCGATATTACATTTTAAAGCTTTTATCCCTAAAAAATACCTTACTTGACTCGTCATTGGCCACCCTTTTAAAACAGATCGGGAAATTGTGAATATTCCGCCTTTAATTTTAATTGTAAAAACAATAAAAAAATGTAAACAAAAATAATAATTTAACATTAAAAAAAAAAAAAAAGATATAAAATAATAAAAATGTATCTTGCTTGGCTCCTCATTGGGTCCCTTTCAAAACAGCTAGGTAGTTTTTGCATATTCCGCACTCACCTTTAATTGTATTTACACTATTTTAAAAAAAAAAAAAATTAAATAATAGTATACAAAAATAATTACAAAAAATATATATCTAAAAAAATATATAAATAATACAAAAACATTGAAATAATAAACACATTGTTTGGCGCATTGTGGGCCACATTTTTAAAATAGCCCTGTTCTATTAGTTTTACTACCTGGGTTCTGTTTTCAGCACCCCTGGGTTTGTGTTTTGGTTACCATTGGTGCTGATTAGTTTCACCGGCCTCTGATTAGTGTTCGGGACGCACTAATCAGAGAACTACATATTCCTGTTTTTAGCCACACACTGTCTGGCTGTCTTATTTGCTTACATGCAACACGTGATTGATTACTTCTGGATTCCTGAGCTACGCTTAGCCATTTGTTTTCTTGTTAGCTATTCCATTAACTCCCCGTGCTATCGGCACGCTGTATTTTTGTAATTCCAACGATTTATGGACAATAAATCATTTTATTACCTGCACACTGCATCCGGAGTTCCGTCTGCATCTTGAGAGAATGACCCACGCATAAACACGCGACCACATCGTAACGTCTTTCACACAAAAATATCAATTCAAATATCCACATTACAGCCAAAACACAAAGGAGCTGGCATTTAATTCGCTTCAGCTTTAACAAAATATCAAACAATTTTGTGACATATGAGATATCTTCCCAGACCCTGATCTGGGCATCGCAGAATACCTCCCACACAGAGGTCTGGTGCTATATACCAGTGTTTTTCAAACTTTTCTGAGCCAAAGCACATTTTTTCATTGAAAAAATCTCGAGGCACACCACCAGCAGAAAACATTAAAAAAAAAGGAACTCAGCAGCCGATATTGACGATAAAAAGTTGTTCTCGCAATTGTTGGATATGAATTTAAACCATAACCAACCATGCATCACTATAGCTCTTGTCTCAAAGTAGGTGTACTGTCATGACCTGAGTTTTTTGGTGTTTTCCTGTGTGTAGTGTTTTAGTTCTTATCTTGCGCTCCTATTTTGTTGTTGATTGACATGTCATGTACGGATGTACTTTGTGGACGCTGTAAGTCTTTGCTGTCGTCCAGCATTCTGTTTTTGTTTACTTTGAAGCCAGTTCAGTTTTAGCTTCGTTTTGCATAGCCATCCCTAAGCTTCAATGGCATTTTTTAGCGGCACTTGCCTTTTGTTTATTTTTGTTTTAAGCATTAGATACCCTTTTACCTGCACACTGCCTCCTGCTGTCGTCTGCATATTGTGATCACGACAAACCATGTTCCCGACATCTACAAAGCAATTAGCTACCTGCTGCCCCCTACTGATATGGAAGAGTATTACACGGTTACTCTGCCGAGCTCGAGACAGCACAGACACTCAACAACGGCACATTTGCGGATTATAAATACTGGTTTGCAAAAAATATTTTTCATCCAATTAGGTGAAATTACATAATCTCTAGAGATGTCCGATAAATGCTTTAAAATGTAATATCGGAAATTATCGGTAGCGTTTTTTTATTATCGGTATCGTTTTTTTTTATTTTTTATTTTTATTAAATCAACATAAAAAACACAAGATACACTTAAAATTAGTGCACCAACCCAAAAAACCTCCCTCCCCATTCTCACTAATTAACACAAAAGGGTTGTTTCTTTCTGTTACTAATATTATGGTCCCTACATTAAATATCAATATATATCAATACAGTCTGCAGGGATACAGTCCGTAAGCACACATGATTGCTGGTCCACTAATGGTACTAACCTTTAACAGTTAATTTTACTCATTTTAATTAATTACTAGTTTCTATGTAACTGTTTTTATATTGTTTTACTTTCTTTTTTATTCAAGAAAATGTTTTTAATTTATTTATCTTATTTTATTTTATAAATTTTTTTAAAAAGGACCTTATCTTCACCATACATGGTTGTCCAAATTAGGCATAATAATGTCTTAATTCCACGACTGTATATATCGGTATCGGTATTAAGAGTTGGACAATATCGGAATATCGGC
>NC_084740.1:26153637-26378637 GCF_033978785.1 Entelurus aequoreus
ACAAGACACATTGTTTCCATGTTCAAGACGTCCAACACGAAAGCAGAGAATATGATATGCAAACATGCGCACACAACTTTAGCTCCCGCTCCAATCTATGGCGCCGGTCCCAGGGGAACGCCGCTGAGGTGTGAAGAGTGTGATGGGATCACCGCGAGCCGTGGCCTCTTTTCATCCAATTACTCAACGATCCGACCTGGGCCTAATCTCCCTCTGAAGGCACCAGGCAGAAAACAGCGGGTCGCCCGCCGGGCCACACAAGCTAATCCTGGAGGCACTGGAGTGTGTTCACTTCATTGCTTTTATAAATACTAATAAAAGCCTACAGTATGTCTGGCGGGTGCTAGTAAACACCTTCACAAATATGCCTAAAACTTCTTTAGGTCTACGCTTTAACGCAACATATGGATACATTTCACTACAGTCGTCCGCTAATTGGTTCCAGGCCTGACTGTGGTACACGCATTTCTACGAAGTAGAATTGTTAGTATTAAATCAAATATTTTCATCGAGAGATCACAAAAACAAACTCTTTACGGACTTCTGAATATGTTTTTTAACATTTTAGCAGTGATGGGCAAGCTACTTGGAAAATGGAGCTGATTGATTGATTGATTGAGACTTTTATTAGTAGATTGCACAGTACAGTACATATTCCGTACAATTGACCACTAAATGGTCACACTTGAATACGTTTTTCAACTTGTTTAAGTCGGGGTCAACGTTAATCAATTCAAGCTACAAGTTACTCTCGATTAAATGTATCTAAGCTACAACGGAAAACATTTGTAGCAAGTTACACTACAAGCTACACGGCAAAGGTAGCTTGCTAAAACAAAGCTACATTTAACGGCATTCGTATCAATGGGCCCACATGTATAATATCAATGTTAATGTACTTGTACAAATGAACCCAATAAGGGTCCAATACTATTAACTATCTGTCATTTAGCTGGGGACACCCTACAACTGTCACGGTTGGGTCTCATATTATTGCGTGGGTCATTCTCCCAGGGTGCAGACGGAATTCCGGACGAAGCGTGCAGGTAATAATGTGATTTATTCTTCATAAATCACTCAACGTACAAACAAAACAAAGCAAGCGTGCCGATAGCACGGGAAGCTAAGGCGAAACTTAGCACAGGAATCAAAAGCATGTAAACAAGAAATCATCCAACGTAACTGTTGCTTAAAGCAAACAAGAAAGCCAGGCCGGGCGTGGCGGGAATCGGGAATAAGTAGCTCTCTGATTAGTGCCTGGCAGCAGGTGAGCATCCCGGACACTAGTCAGAGGCAGGTGATACTAATTTGCACCCATGGCAACTAAAACAAACCCAGGGGTGCTGAAAACAGAACTGAGGCAGTGGAACTAATAGAACTAAACTAAAGAAAACATGATCTGGGCAACGGATCATGACAACAACTAACTCTAGGATAGTCGATACTACAATCAATATTTTTTATTATCACAAAATCTTTTGTCTTTTTTTATTGTTTTTTAGACTCATGAATTACGTCACTGGACACAGGATAACTTCAATTATGACCAATGTATGATCCTGTAAGTACTTGGTATTGGATTGATATCAAAATTTGTAGTATCACCCAAAACATATAAAAGTATCAAACTACAGAAGATTAAATAATTATTACATTTGAACAGAAGTGTAGATAGAACATGTTTAAACAGAAAGTAAGCTGATATTAACAGTAAATGAACAAGCAGACAAATAATACATTTTCTACAGCTTGTCTATAATTTTGACAAAATAATAGAATGGGAAATAACACAATATGTTACTGCATATGTCAGCAGTTAATTAGGAGCCTCTGTTTGCTTACTTACTACTAGAATAGAATGTATCTAGTATGTTCCCTATTTTATTGAATGCCAAAATCTTCTTTGATTGCAATAAGAAACGTATGTTTCATGTATCATAAGCTTTTCTATTCAAATAAAGCCAATAATGAAAAGTTTTTGTGGTTCCCTTTATTTTGAAAAGTATCGTTATACATTTTGGTACCGGTACCAAAAAAATGGTATTAGGACAACCCTACTATATACTGTATTACATATAGCCTGCCGAATGACATAGCTCGACCAAAGATGACGTAAAAGTCGCAAAAAGGTCGCATTGCCGTTTAGACTCCAGTCACATTTGAAAAAATCAGATTCCAAACAGATTTGGACTACCGATTTGTGTCACTTGAAGGCAAAACAAATCTGATTTGGTGTCCGGTCGAAGGGGAGCCTCTGTCGTTCTGCCAAACGTTGATGGACTCGACAGTCGCGGCTACGGCCATTAGCCGTGTTGTTTGCGTTGTCATTCCATATTTCTCACGCTGAAGACTCACCGATGTCATGAAGAGCTGAAGATGTTGAAGATGAGGTGCATCAAGACTTCCCCTCCACTTTGCATTGTCGGGACAGCTGCTGCTAGTAGCCTTGTTAGTTAGCATTAAGTCACGCGTCGTTATTGCTCCATCTCGCATCGCGTCTTTTGGCAACGCTCGCGCCAATGTGGAGATGTGTTATTGATGGGGCAGGGGTTGAAGATAAGTTGCATCAAAAAGTTGTTCCGCTTTAAGTTGGTCAACTCTAATGTGTGAAGATACAGTAGCGCCAAGATTAGCCGCCGTGTTGTTAGCAGTGTTATCTTTATTGATTGCCACAAAATGATAATATAATGCTGCACAGTTAAATACACCTTCAAATATAGCCTTTCTGCATGCTTTTTACTGGTCTGTGTTGCGGCTCGAGCGGATGCTGCTGTGCATTCTTCAATGCGCTCCTCTGAGCGCGCCTCCGGACACGCCCACGGGCGTTCCTCTCCAGCCGCGGCCGCGCCCCTGGAGAGGAACTCACAAATCAACACGCCTGGCGCTGATGAGGACGCCACACGCTACTTAGACCAGCGCGTCCTGCGTTCCAGTGCCAGAACGTAGCCATCTGTATAGTACAGTAAGCCCACACGTCTCTAGCTCCTCTTCATGTGCCTTCTCGCTCTTTGTGTTTCCCCACCTCTGTGCTCATTGTCTTGTGTCCTGTGTCGTCGTCCCGCAGCATTCCTATGTTCCCTGGATCAAAGCAGTGTGTCTCGTCTCCCCTGACTTCCCCTGGACTTCTTGCTGCTTCCCCGGATCTCGACCTCTCGCCTGCCCACAGACCTTGACGCCTCTCTCCTGCCCTCGATCTCTTGCTTGCCCATGGACTTCCAAGCCAGCCTTGCCCTCTTTGGACTTCTGCATTCCTCTCAACACTCACCTTCAACACTTGCTGGTAACACTCTCCCGGTAAACGCACCACATAGTCTCACACCAAGTATTCTATTTAATTACACACGTCATATTATATTGATAATAAATACGCCTAAGACTAAACGACGTCCCTGCCTCAGTGCCGTCTTCTTCTCCCCTGTACCATTACAGGCTGTGCATTTCTCGCATTTGAGCTCCAATGACTCGAACCACACCAGAGTCGGACCGAGATCATTTGCTGATCCGCTAGTCAGGGTTTGGATGATAGCGTTCACACTTGACCGAACGAACGTCACTAGCGGAGCACACGCACCAGAGTTTGTCTTAACCAAAACAAAGACAGTAGGAAGGGGAGTCATATGGCCCTATTCGTCGCAGTTTACCTGACACATGAAACGTGACAAATTATCTATCCACTTTAGCCGCCAGATGGCTTAGACTTAGACCTAGTTCCTCCCGTTCCTATTGGAACATTGGGCGACGAGTCCCCTCCATTTTCTGCGGTCTCTGGCGGCTCTTCTTGCTCCGTGCCAGCTGACACCCATCTCCTTAGGTCTTCTTTGGCTGCCTGTCTCCACGTCTTCTTGAGCCTCCCTCTCTTCCTTATTCCACCTTCTGGCACCCAGTCCATTGCCCCACTTGCCGGTCTCTCTCTTGGCAGTCGGAGTACGTGCCCCATTGTTCTCCTTCTCCTTTCGGACACAATGTCAGACAGTGCTGCTACACCTGCCCTTCTCATCACCTCCTCGTTGGAGGTGTGGTCTCTCCAGGGGATCTTCAGGATGGATCTGAGGCATCGCCGGTGGAAGACATCCAGCTTGTTGGTGATCCTGGCTGTCTTCATCCACGTCTCACAGGTGTAGGTTGCTGTTGGTATGACCACTGACATGTAGAGGTGTAGCTTAATGGTCGTTGTGATGGCTTTGGACGACCAGATGTTTCGGAGCCAATGGAACACTCCTGCAACTTTGCCAATTCTGTTAATGGCGTTTTTCTCCACGTCTCCTGTACTTGAGATGTTACTTCCAAGATAGGTGAAGTAGTCAAAGTATGTCATGTTCGTCTATAGTGAATGGTGGAAAGTGTTGTATTTGTCCAACGGCCATGGCCTTGGTCTTTTCTTGGCTTATCCGTAGTCCGACTTTTTCTCCATGCTCATGGAGATTGTTGGTCATATCTTGGAGTGGACGCTGAATATGGCTAACTGGAGCCAGGTCATCCGCAAATTCTCGGTCGGTTAATATCTGCCCCTTACCCACTTGATGCCAAAGTTTGCCCCGGTGACGGACTTCTTCAGATGGCAGTAGAGTGTTGAATATCTAAAAGTGTGTTTTGTGGCATTTCAAACTTTGAACACAGCGTCAGTTGCTATGTAGATTGCCGCTTTCCAATCTAAATTGGTGGGTCAAAATGATTGACCCCACCCAGTAATGGGGCCATATAAACCCCTTCCCTACTTTAAAGTATGACACAGCATTTGAGTGTAGGGCAAAATCCGACCCCTGGAAGTCAACTCAAAAGTCCAGTGGCCTTGCAGAATGTAAAAGAGCAGATACAAATACATATGTAAAAGGTTAGATCCAATCAAAGTGGGCTCAGCATCATTTTGCTTGTGCATCCGTCATCGTCTATCCCTCAGCCGTCTAATGAGAACCAACACTTCAAAAACAGTGTGTGATTTTCATACGTTAATCAGGATTGAAAATGACTGATGGCTTTAAAGGCAGCACTAAAAATACTGAGCGGCCCACAGGCACGCCTTTGATCCCGGAGCTCAAATCAAATTGATTCTAACGCTTCCAGACAGCTTCCTCTGTGTCCTTCACATCCAAGCGATGATTTCATCAGGCTCTCATCACACGGCTCTGCCCGGAGCCATCTGTGTGGAGCCCCGCTTTCTTCATCCTTCTTCAGGCAGCGGAGTGGAGAAGCTCGGCGGGCATTTTGTCTCCGTGCAAAAAAAAAAAAAAAAAGAGTGAGTTGAGGTGTTCGTCCAGGCCGAGAGAAGTGGAATAGTTTAGCGGGATGAATCCGACGGTCCCAGTTCTAACAGCTGCTAAACTGGAAACATTCCACCATGAAGTCCTGTTTGTTAACTAGCAGTGATTGTTACCGAGTCGGGCGTAGATCCCTTGTCACGGGTGTCCTAAGTCTGGCCGGGGGCCATTTGTGGCCTGCAGCTCATGTTGTGTTGACCCATGGTAGGATCTAAACATGGCCTGCACTTGGGATGTAACAATTACTGCTCTTAATGATAACATTTCCAATGTGAGAATTAGCCTTTCAAATATTAATCAGAATAGCAAATAACAATAATATGTCATGATCCCACGTGATAGTTTGGATTATAGTTGAGTTGAGTTGAGTTTGAGTTTATTTGGAACAGGCATGCATACAACATGATACATCACAATTTCCAGTTTCTCTATTCAACATGTTGAAAAAGGAGTAGGAAGAAGCAGAGCTTATTTTACACCTACCCCTTTTCCTTTACATAGCAGTTGCTAAAACTTTTGTTCACTTCCAGTTCTCAATTTATTCACAATATACTCCATAAGTAATAACAATAAAAATAAATAAATAATAATTGGTGAAGTACCGGTAAGTTATATTTCATATTCAAGATTCAAAATTGTTTATTGTCATATGCATATATGCATCTCATATATGGTGAGATGAGTAAGATTATCTAGAAAATGAATGGATGGATGAAATAAATTCAGAATGTTTATCATGGTTCTTCTTCTTTGTACTTTGTAAACACTTTAAGTTTGAAGAGTTTCTTGAAGTGGATCATATTAGTACATTGTTTGATTTCTTTGCTTAATCCATTCCACATACTGATATACTGAAGGTCTTAAGTGTTGTACGTGCGTACAAATGTTTTAAATTAAATTTAAATGTATTAATTAATTATATTTGTCCTCTTTTGTTGAGAAGAATTGTTGTATATTCTTGGGTAGCAGATTGTAGTGTGCTTTGTGTATAATTTTAGCTGTTTGCAAATTCACTATGTCGTGGAATTTCAGGATTTTCCATTCAATAAATAAAGAGTTTGTATGTTCTCTATATCCAACATTATGTATTATTCTAACTGATCTTTTTTGTAAGACCATTACTGAATGAAGTGTACTTTTGTAGTTGGGTATTCTCCTGTTTGTATTATTTACTAACTTTATTTTGGTTGCACTTCCTGTTGAACTCCTTGTTTTACTGCACCCTCGCTTTCTGTTTAATTTCCTGCCAGCACACCTGTTGACTATTTCCAAGCAAGTCTATTTAGGTTCAACTTTTGCTCCTTGCCAGAGCTTGATTATTGCCTTTTTGTCAGTGTGCATGAGTTTCTCTGCTGCTGCTGCTACGTGCCTTGCACCAGCTTTTTAATTCTGACGTTCTGTGCTCGCCACGTAAACATTTTAATTATTTGACCTGCACGCCACCTTCTGTCTCTGCATCCAGGGGTCACATCATCAGTCAACATGCGCCACCGTTACACCAAGAAGCCTGAACAATATTTCATGTTTCTTCTGCCAAGGTAAGTATATAGTGAGTCTGTTAATTTATTTATTATTTAAAATATTACAACCTATTTATAAGTACTCTTTGAGAATCACCATGATATTAACAATATGACATTTTCATATCGTCATGTCTATAGCCAGCACCAAAACATTACGATACAGGTTTTAGAAAGCAATTGTAATTTTGATCATCACCTTCATAGGCAGCCATTCCGGAATCTTATCACTAATACTGTGGCATTGAAAAATTTCTAACTTTTCTGTCAGAAAAGAAAATCCACTTTTTTAGTTATTACATCAACAAATGAGGTTTTATGATAGATCTAGAAAATTCTAATAGGCGCAGTATGACTCAATGTGGTTTGTTGCAAATAGTTTATGGCTCTCGCTATTAGCACTGGTACATTTTTACCTTAAACTATCTCCTTAAAGGCCTACTGAAATGATTTTTGTTTTATTTAAACGGGGATAGCAGATCCTTTCTATGTGTCATACTTGATCATTTCGCGATATTGCCATATTTTTGCTGAAAGGATTTAGTATAGAACAACGATGATAAAGTTTGCAACATTTGGTCTTTGATAAAAAAAAGCCTTGCCCCTACCGGAAGTAGCAAGACGTAGTCAGTTGTTCGCCTCCTCGTATTTTCCTATTATTTTCAACGCAGCTAGACGATTCGGACCGAGAAAGCGACAATTACCCCATTAATTTGAGCGAGGATGAAAGATTTGTGGATGAGGAACGTTAGAGTGACGGACTAGAATGCAGTGAAAGACATATCTTTTTTCGCTCTGACCGTAACTTAGGTACAAGCTGGCTCATTGGATTCCACACTCTCTCCTTTTTCTATTGTGGATCACGGATTTGTATTTTAAACCACCTCGGATACTATATCCTCTTGAAGATGAGAGTCGAGAACGCGAAATGGACATTCACAGTGACTTATCTCCACGACAATACATCGGCGAAGCTCTTTAGCTACTGAGCTAACGTGATAGAATCGGGCTCAAATGCAGATAGAAACAAAATAAATAAATCCCTGACTGGAAGGATAGACAGAAGATCAACAATACTATTAAACCATGTACATGTAACTACACGGTTAATAATTCTCAGCCTGGCAAAGCTTAACAATGCTGTTGCTAACGACGCTGAAGCTAACTTAGCAACCGGACCTCACAGAGCTATGATAAAAACATTAGCGCTCCACCTACGCCAGCCAGCCCTCATCTGCTCATCAACACCCGTGCTCACCTGCGTTCCAGCGATCAACGGCGCGACGAAGGACTTCACCCGATCACAGATGCGGTTGGCGGCTAGCGTCGGCTAGCACATCTGCTATCCAAGTAAGTCCTCCTTGTTGTGTTGCTACAGCCAGCCGCTAATACACCGATCCCACCTACAACTTTCTTCTTTGCAGTCTTCATTGTTCATTAAACAAATTGCAAAAGATTCACCAACACAGATGTCCAGAATACTGTGGAATTATGAAATGAAAACAGAGCTATTTTGTATTGGCTTCAATGGGCTACCGATACTCCTGTTTCACTGGTTACGTCACGCGCATACGTCATCATCCAAAGGCGTTTTCAACCGGAAGTTTAGCGGGAAATTTAAAATTGCACTTAATAAGTTAACCCGGCCATATTGGCATGTGTTGCAATGTTAAGATTTCATCATTGATATATAAACCATCAGACTGCGTGGTCGGTAGTAGCGGGTTTCAGTAGGCCTTTAAGGTTTAGGTCATCAAAAAATCAGCTTAGTAGTTATTAGCTTACTGTATGTACAGGTGAAAAACATGTTTTATATCGTGCAAAAGTGCATTCATTTCAGCAATACAACTTCAAATGTGAAACTAATGCAATGTAAACTCATTTTTATACAAAATTAAATATGTCAAGCCTTTTCTCAATATAATATTTTCATAAGCTGTAAGGCCTGAAAAATCTTAAGTTGCATTTTATGAGCCTACGTCATATATATCAGTTTCACCTTGTACATCTAATTGCCGGTATAAACGAATCTTTGCACGAAATTATCATTTTTGGAGTGTTACCTGTACACCAAGTTTGGAGAAAGGTCAAAATTGTAGAAACACGTTTTTTTGTGTGTTAGATACTGTATGTTTGACCATGCTGTTAACTTTGCCTTTATCCAAAAGAAATGTAAAAAGCTTTAGAAAACAATGTCATCTCCATGTTTTGGAGAGATAGGCCCTCAACATGCAGCAAGATTGAATATACCTAACCATGAAAGCATCTTCAGATCTGCCATCGGTCCCTACATTGGCACATATCTGCACCATCACAACAAAACAACAGGAACTCTTCATCCCTGACAAGCCCGACCGACCACAGCCAGCTTGCCTAAATGTCACCGCTGCCTTGCCTCACCCCTCAAGGGTAAACATACAGAGTATTTTTTAACCCGGGCTGTGCCGTCACCACCCCGAAAGCAGCTGTTCCCCATCTTGTGGCTGACAATCCACATCTGGTGTCAAAGCTCTGAACAGACCGACAACAAAGCGTTTCAGTCCACAGCCCGCTTCGGATTGGTACAGTCATTCCGATGTAGCCAAAGGGGAGCGTTGACCTCCATCATTCTCTCGGCTGAGCACCTGTCCTCCGTGTATCCGAGGTGCTCCCCCAACACTAAGGTGAAACAATATATTTCCTTTTACGGCGGGGCTTAAGGTCTCCTTCTCGGAGATGCCTCCTACGCTAAATTACTTCACACAGCATCACCCGGGCTCCCATTAGCCCTTTCAATCTGGCTGCCTTCACCATGACGAGCCCTGGAGCCACAGAGCATGGTAATGAAGTGTGTACCCCCGCCCCACGCCGACGTACCTTCAAACCTCCATATCACCTCAATCACAAGATGCACGCCTTACTATTCAACACGGGTCGCGGTATCTCCGTGCGGAGACGTCCGCCGTATTGATGTCGCCTTTCTCCGCGGTTGGAAGGTGGGGGTGGCCTTCGAGAGGCCATCCTCGACGCCCCCTTCAGTCTGCGAGCAGACACCCCCATCCATTAGAGACGGCGAGGGGTGGACACCCTGTGAATTATAGACGAGCCCCGCGGAGTGAACAAAAGCGCTTCCTTTCTGTATTCACCACCACCGCGTCGGCGTTCCCCTGCAAACCTGACATTTCAGCTCGCATAACGTCCTTTGCAGTGTTTGGTTAAAGGCCTACTGAAACCCACTACTACCGACCACGCAGTCTGATAGTTTATATGTCAATGATGAAATCTTAACATTGCAACACATGCCAATACGGCCGGGTTACCTTATAAAGTGCAATTTTAAATTTCCCGCTAAACTTCCGGTTGAAAACGCCTTTGGATGATGACGTATGCATGTGACGTAGCCAGTGAAACAGAAGTATCGGTATCCCATTGAATCCAATACAAAATAGCTCTGTTTTCATCTCATAAATCCACAGTATCACGTTAGCTCCGTAACTAAAGTGTTTCGTCGATGTATTGTCGTGGAGATAATAGTCACTGTGAATGTCCATTTCGCGTTCTCGACTATCATTTTCAAGAGGATATAGTATCCGAGGTGGTTTAAAATACAAATCCGTGATCCACAATAGAAAAAGGAGAGAGTGTGGAGTCCAATGAGCCAGCTTGTACCTAAGTTACGGTCAGAGCAAAAAAAGATATGTCTTGCACTGCATTCTAGTCATTCACTCTAACGTTCCTCATCCACGAATCTTTCATCCTCGCTCAAATTAATGGGGTAATAGTCGCTTTCTCGGTCCGAATCGCTCTAGCTGCATTGTAATCAATAGGAAAATGTGAGGAGCTGTTCAATTGACTACGTCACGCTACTTCCGGTAGGGGCTAGGCTTTTTTTAATCAGATACCAAAAGTTGCGATCTTTATCGTCGTTGTTCTCTACTAAATCCTTTCAGCAAAAATATGGCAATATCGCGAAATGATCTAGTATGACACATAGAATGGCTCTGCTATCCCCGTTTAAATAAAAAAAAATCATTTCAGTAGGCCTTTAAATAGCAAAAATAAGTAAAAATGGAGGTGATTTCGTGCATGGTTTAAAACACAGACAGTCAACGCTGACCTATGCGTACAAGAAGACGGATCGGCCATGTTTGCACAGACCATGAGAACAATGAGTCTGAATCATCTTCGGCCCTCTGCTCCGGGAAAATGAATGCTGATAATTAACAGCCCTCCCTCCGCCTCGCCTCCGCATCTTTTCCCATTAAACTTGCATTAATGAACGTGCAAGATAAAGACTTGAAATATTCACTGTCACCCTAATTCTCATTTCCAGAACGAGGCGATTCTAAAAGGCAGCATTACGTGACGACTCTCCTATTGTTTGGGTGAGCTCCAGGCTCGTTCGGTTCTTGGTTCCAAGTCCGCGTCTGGGATGGAGCTCATCCCCAGTGGCCCCGACGTTGGCTGCTTTTACTCCCAGACTGTGACCAATACATTGTCGCCAAGAGAAAATTTAATTTTGGGAGTGGGATTAAATGTTAACCACTGTGTTCCTTCTGCTGTCCCTTCTCCATTCTTCTACGGCTCTTTCTTTTCATGTTGTTCTGATAATGCGCCATGGAGCATGTGACCACCGGGCAAGGACTCCCGGGGTTGACATGAGATGCCTTTACACCCTTCCCACCTCCCGCCTATATTCCCCCTCGATGGGCTTCCATCTAATCCTCAAATACTGTGTACGTGTTCATCCATTAGCAGTGTGGCCTGGAGGCCTCTCTACCCCCTCAGCGCTCTCCACGGGCAAGATCAGGTTAATATTATATTGGTGAGGGAGACATTTCTTATTTATCGAAAGGCAGTCTAGCATGAAAGAGTGTTTGCAGGCAGCCCAGTGAATTACCTGACCCCGTCTACCCTTCTATCACATCACGGAGGCCCCCGATAATGACGCCGCCAGGAAACGTGAGGAGAGGTGAAGGCTTTCCTGAGCCTTCATCCGCCTCGTCGAACGCCTTGGAAAACAACGATTACTCATGGGTTGCTGGGACTTGAAAAAGCCTGAATGTGAGCTAAAATGTGGTTGAAGGTCCCAGATTACCGTAAATTCCGGACTATAAGCGGCTACTTTTTTTTCCCAATGCTGTGACCCCTGCGGCTTATAAAAAATGTTTTTGGCTAAAGGCCATAATGTTTTATTTTCAACACTTTTCATTAAACACAAGCGGAGACACTGAAAAGGTGTGCTATTGTTTGTGCAAGTTTGCTCACTGCAGGTGTTGCGGGTGGAAAATTAGTATTATTAAAATTAGTTTTGGACGATACCACAAATTTAGGTATCATATTCAAAGTCCCCGTGTGTCCAGGGACGTATTTCTTGAGTTTATAAACATAATATGAATTCAAAAAAAAAGATTTTGTGAAAAATATTGATGTAATCATAGTAGTATCGACTAAATACATTCTTGTACTTGGTATCATTACAATGGCTGTCAGGTGTAGACCCACCCATGGCATTTGTTTACATTCAGTTGTATCCTCCTACGGTGTGTAGTGAAACATGTTTAGCTATTCCTTGGCTCGCAGGGGTGATACTTGTAAGAAACTTACTTTATTTGTCACAATGGAGGCGAGGATTAGTGATTTCACAGTGTACAATACTGTAATATTGTACATGGTAATTGTTATATATTGTATATATTCTATAAAAGTATAATATATCAGTATATATCATACACTGTATATAAAATTTGTAAATATTACATATATGTTATATTTTATTTTGCTACTACGGTACATTTGTAGTCTACTTTATACCTGCATTATCTTTTCCATCCTGAGCTACTGTGTGGAACAATTTCCCTTGTGGATTATTAAAGTTTGTCTAAGTCTAAGTTTAGAAGTAGCTCAAACATTGCCGACTGCGGATGGATGTTAGCCGCTAGCTAGCTAGCCATGTCTTGAAGCACATCTTCCTGAGAGCGTTCCAGTGTTATAACTTCACCTTTATCTTTAGTTTTTAAGCCAAAATGCGTCCGTTCTCCCTTTCCTGTCTACGAACCGTGTCTGTCTGTAAGTACTCCGTGATTGTGCGTTGCCGAACATGCTCCTTTGCTCGTAACACCAGCAATGTGACGACGTGATGCCCGTTAAAAAAAAAAAAAAGAAAAAAAAGGGGGAACCGACACTTTTCAAACAGTATAGTACCGTTCGTGATTCATTAGTAGGCGTGGCGAAGTTGGTAGAGTGGCCGTGCCAGCAATCGGAGGGTTGCTGGTTACTGGGGTTCAATCCCCACCTTCTACCATCCTAGTCACGTCCGTTGTGTCCTTGGGCAAGACACTTCACCCTTGCTCCTGATGGCTGCTGGTTAGCGCCTTGCATGGCAGCTCCCGCCATCAGTGTGTGAATGTGTGTGTGAATGGGTGAATGTGGAAATACTGTCAAAGCGCTTTGAGTGCCTTGAAGGTAGAAAAGCGCTATACAAGTATAACCCATTTATCATTTATTTATCATTTATTAGTACCGCAATACTACACTAGTACCGGTATACCGTACAACCCTAGTCAAGAGTGTGTAAAACATGCTAAAAGCAACACGACCCCCTTGTTAAAAGGGCTAATCAGCGTAACAAACTAGGTATCATCAAAAGTGTTAGCACCATGACAACGCTGACCTACAGTGCGTTCAAAGGAGTTCTGGACGTGACCTCCAGCAGTGTTTCCGGGAGAATGTCTGCGGTGGCTTAAGTGTTGGGCTGTATTATGTAAAGCCACTTATAACATCCTTTCCACTTATTTCACACGCTGCTGGCCGCCGTCGCCGAGCCTGCCAGCTCTCACTTTCACAGCCAGCCAGCGGCAGGCCGGCAGAGTCCGCGTTTCTGCACAGCACGACTCCTTGGCCACGCTGCGTGCTCGCTCTTTGTCTCTTCTTTTTCGCAACTCAGCGGGAGAATCAATGGCGTGCAGCATGGAAAGAAACAGCTCCGGGGGGGGACGCTCTACTCCTCTACTAGTAATTATAAACTGTTGATGGTTTGCATTTGAAGTCGGAATGCACATGGACCTGACAATAGGCTGCTCTAAAGGGCGTAACAACACATGTGACATTCTGTACAAGAGATGTCCCGATCCCCATCGAGCGATTGGATCGGGGACCAATATTGGCCTTTTCTTAGCTGATCGAATGATGAGCTGCCAATCTTCAGCAACAGCTGTGTCGCGGTGTTTACATGGCTAACGATTGTATTCGCGTGAATGATTCCTTCAAAAGGGATGCACTCTTAGGCCATGTCTCCACTAAGTCGTTTAAACCCTTAAACGAATAATTATTTAGCCTAAGCCCCGTTTCAGCCACACCAAACCAGCGTTTAAGGTCCCCCTCCTCGGACAAATTTTTACACGTGCGTAAGTGCGCCGTGTATTTTTTGCATCTCCGGCACTTAGCTTTGTATGGACTCATTGATCGTTTACAAACTGAGTTCGGAGAGGAAGTGACGCCAGAAAGAACACGCACCACACAGGAAGTGACGTCAGAAAGAACGCGCCACAGCCAGCTTCATAATAAAGCGGTTTCGTAACTCGGAGCTAACCACTGGAAATATGGAGGCGAGTCATCCAGACATGCCCGTGTTTCTCCTTCTTCTACATGTACAGACGCTTGTGGAAATCACACATGAATACCTTAAGAGAAAGCGATTGCAGCTATTTGGGATACAACACTTCTCAGACAGCAAGAGAACTTCCCAATGTCCGGCCGGGTCAGCTGTGATTCTACTTAGCGAAAAACTTCTACCATTTGTCGAAGGAGAGTCAACGAGAATGCGGGCTCCCGTGGATGTGATAAAAAAGGTAGCGTGTGCTTTGGCCGTCGAGGGAAGACTACGGAAAACATCGGATGCTTTTGGACTGGCAAAGCAGACTGTATCAGGTATTGTCTGCCATGTATGTCGCGGACTCAACGTCTCGGTCCAGAGTGTGTGAAGTCACCAAAAACGAATGGACAATGAAGGTGAAGGCAAAAGAGTGAGGAGTGTCCTGACCAGATATCTATGTCCCTAGTTTGATTGATGTAAAATGTTCTTTATTACATTGTTTACGTGTCTAATACAAATTTGTATAATTTATGATGGCTCAGGTGTGTTTCACTACAATAGGGCCCCACAGCACACTGGATTCCAGTTAATTGAAATACCACAACTGTTGTGTTTTTAGTGTTTTCCTGCCTTCTCCTTGTCTGCACCTGTGTTTTTTAACGATTCGTCCTCGGCGAGGGGCGGACCTCGTAGCGCACCTGCTGGCAATTAGCTCACCAGTATTTAGGCTCATCACTCACTGCTTGACCTTGCTGGTTATTGTTTCCGGAACCCCGCACCCGCATGTGCCTGCATCATCTGTCTTGGTACGTGCCTTTTCTTAGTCCTGTTTATCTTGACCTCGTTGTGTTTGTTTCCTAGCCACCTTGATTTAAAGAAGACTTTTGCTGTGCTTTGAGCGCCCTGGCTTTTTCCCCGCCGACAACAGAGGAACCTGTTTTGTTAGTTTCATGGTGTGCACTTCTGCCCCATCGCCTTTTGTTATCCCCTTTTTGGACTTATTCAATTTTTTCCCTTTTTGTATTCTACCTTGCCTCCCGTTTCTGCATTCCGGGGTCACACCCTTGACAACCAGCAACAACAACATTGGATATTGTTCAGATAAGTTAAATTGGGCGGCATGGCGTAGTGGGTAGAGCGCCCGTGTCAGAAACCTGGGGGTTGCAGGTTCGCTCCCCGCCTCTTACCATGCCGTTGTGTTCTTGGGCAGGACACTTGACCCTTGCCCCCGGTGCCGCTCACACCGGTGAATGAATGTTGAATGAATGATAAGTGGTGGTCGGAGGGGCCGTAGGCGCAAATTGGCAGCCACGCTTCCGTCAGTCTACCCCAGGGCAGCTGTGGCTACGAAAGTAGCTTACCACCACCAGGTGTGAATGAATGATGGGTTTTTAACATGTAAAGCGACTTTGGGTACTTAGAAAAGCGCTATATAAATCCCAGGTATTATTATTATTATTATTAAATTTAAGAACTTTTTCCGCATTTTCCGCGCATGTGTATTAGGTTGCGTTGCGCCGGCGGACGGAGGGGCGCGGGGGTCTTTAACGGCGGCACTGTTGTGTGTAGACACGGATAAGGTTAGGTGGGATTTACTCTGGATAACCTTATCTGGCTTAGTGTAAACAGGGCCTTACTATCCTATTTATCGTACTTAACAATTTCTGTGGACTTTATTTTTTGGGTTTCTAAGGTTATCCAGGGTATCTCCCACTTAACCTTATTCTTGTCCACACGCACACAATGCCATCATTTAAGAGCCCCTCCCCCCCTCCGTAACGCGACCTAGTACGCATGCGTGAAGAAAAATTGGCGCGTCATAGTCACTTCTGACCTGGAAGTGTATTCTTACCCTGTGTTTCAATGTAGACTATTGCCACAATTCTCCTAACAGTAAACCTTGCTTGCCTCACCATCAGCAGCTGTTAGAATATTGTAGTGAATCACACCTGAGCCATCATACATGAATCATATCTTTAATGGACATGTTCATGGCTTCACAATAGTTATGGAGTACAAAACTAGACTAGTAATCGCTCCAAATACATGGCGGACAATAACTGATAGTCTGCTTTGCCAGTCCAAATGCATTCGCTGTTTTCCGAAGTCTTCCCTCGACCACGGGAGCCCGCAAACTTGTTGTCTCCTCTTCAACAAATTGACAAAGTTTTTCGCTAAGTCGAATCACAGCTGACCTGGACATTGGAAAGTTCTCGTTGACAAACATATCCCACCAGGCTGCCGTTCTTCCAGGCCTTATCCAAAACCGTCGCTCAACATTGCTATGTTGCCGTCTGAGATGTGTTGTATCCCAAATAGCTGCAATCGCTCGTTTCCTTCTCTTAAGGTATCCATGTGTGATTTCCACAAGCGTCTGTACATGTAGAAAAAGGAGAAACACGGGCATGTCTGGATGACTGGCCTCCATCTTTTCAGTGGTTACCTCCGGGTTAAAAAACGGCTTGTTATGAAGCTGACTGTGGCGCGTTCTTTCTGATGTCACTTCCTGTGTGGAGCGCATCCAATCACAAGCTGATTGGATATCGCAATTATCTATCAACTGTATGTCACCGTTCACTTACAGCGCACAGACGCCCGCATTGTTGATTCTGAAGGCCTCGGGCAGATTTCGTACAACATGGCAACATAAGCTAGCTGAATTCTGATTGGATACAAACAAAAAAAGCACCGGAAGGAGCATAACATGACATGAAGAGAATATGAATACTTTTACATGTTTAGGGAAAGTAATTTAAAAATTACTTTTATCTTTAATTATTAGCAGAGAAGGCCTTGCTGGCCCTGACGGCACACTACTGCAATATATGGATATATCCGCTGACCTCACACCTGGTAAAAACGTTACAAATCGGACACATTTGGAGGAAGTATGAAGGAAAGCAAGATTGTTTTATAAATATCTCCGCCATGTCTGCATGGTTTGATTTCACATTTTCGGGATTCATGCGGATCACAAATTCACAAAAACCAATACCAATAGGTAAGTTGTTTTGTATAAAAGGTCCCTTATCAGAGAGGGACAGGAAAAGGAGCTACTTTGCGATAAACACGTGTATACTCTGTAAACAAATAGAGAGCAGTAGGAGTGGCTAGCAAGACTCATGGCGAGCGATGGTGTCTGCTTACGAACACTTGGTATTCCCGGTGAAATACGACTAAGGAGCGGATAAGTGGAATTTAATTACTTTTTTCCAATTTTATTTTAGAATATTTATTGGAGAAGTACAGCCCCTGCTATCAGTTTGCAGGGTTTTGTTTCCTAAAGAAAATAGTTTTGTTTTTTATGCATTTTGTTTCCATGCTGCGCTGAAAATGAACCGAAACGTGAACTTAAAACACATACTGTACATGCATACATACAAACATGCATACATCCATACATCCATCCATCCATCCATCCATACATACATACATACATACATGCATACACTACCGTTCAAAAGTTTGGGGTCACCCAAACAATTTTGTGGAATAGCCTTCATTTCTAAGAACAAGAATAGACTGTCGAGTTTCAGATGAAAGTTCTCTTTTTCTGGCCATTTTGAGCGTTTAATTGACCCCACAAATGTGATGCTCCAGAAACTCAATCTGCTCAAAGGAAGGTCAGTTTTGTAGCTTCTGTAACGAGCTAAACTGTTTTCAGATGTGTGAACATGATTGCACAAGGGTTTTCAAATCATCAATTAGCCTTCTGAGCCAATGAGCAAACACATTGTACCATTAGAACACTGGAGTGATAGTTGCTGGAAATGGGCCTCTATACACCTATGTAGATATTGCACCAAAAACCAGACATTTGCAGCTAGAATAGTCATTTACCACATTAGCAATGTATAGAGTGTATTTCTTTAAAGTTAAGACTAGTTTAAAGTTATCTTCATTGAAAAGTACAGTGCTTTTCCTTCAAAAATAAGGATATTTCAATGTAAGCCCCAAACTTTTGAACGGTAGTGTACATGCATGCATACATACATGCATACATACATGTATACATACATACATACATACATACATGCATACATGCGTGCATACATACATACATACATACATGCATACATACATACAGTACATACAGTACATGCATACATACATACAAACTCGCATATGTGCGTGCATACATACATGCATACATACACACATGCATGCATACATACATGCATGCATACATACATGCATGCATACATACATGCATACATACATGCATGCATACATACATGCATACATACATACATGCATGCATACATACATGCATACATACATGCATGCATACATACATGCATACATACATGCATGCATACATACATGCATACATACATATGTGCATACATACATACATACATGCATAGATACATACATACATGCATACACAGGGTCCTGTGATTGCGATGTACCTTTCCATCTATCAACAGTGATGGACTGAAACGCTGAGAGTGTCGCATCCTGAGTTAGTTTGCACTAATCCAGTCGTGATGTTGATAGCAGCAAAAGGCATTATCCACTTAGGGTTATTAATTCACCGCTTCTCGCAGGGAGGAGGGGGATGATCATGCTATGCAGATCGAAAAATATTCAAGGGCTCTAATTGATTCAGGGATTCTTGGCTGATAAGGTATCTCGTAGCCGGCGAGATGCGAGGTTAGCAGCTGTGTGGTGTTTGCGCTAATGGCCGACAGCATAAAGGTAGTGGGGGACGGCCCCTGACCCACATAGTTACCCTCCTCCATTCTGACAGAGCCTCAGCACCGAGTCAATAATAGAATATTCTTGTGGAGGACTGCACCGCATTATGATTCATCGATAGAATGTTGAGAAAAATGTGATCTGCTGATGACAAAGAGGAGTATTTTCCATGATGGATATATATTTTGAAGTCTTTCATGAGAACAGCAAGGAGGCAAAATAAAAGGCCGTGCTCCAGCGAGGAGACAACGCCCTCTTTTCCCATTTTGTGTGCACTGTAGCAGGATAACTATCATGTATATTTCATGCTCGCCCTCCGTCTTTATGCTTGGCCTGCAGGTCCAACATGAAACACTACAACATTCCTCGAGTCTCACACACACACACACACACACACACACACACACACACACACACACACACACACACACACACACACACACACACACACACACACACACACACACACACACACACACACACACACACACACACACACACACACACACACACACACACACACACACACACACGCTACAAGCATGCAGATGCTGTTGGCTGAGTAAAGCAAAGAGGCAACGACTAAGTATCTGAGTAACATATGAATATCTTTTTGACTTGTCCCTCACTAGAAAATGTTCACACTGGTTAAAGTACCTTTTGAACAATTCAAGTTTTGTAGGAACAAAACTAGGGTTGTAGGGTATACCGGTATTAGTATAGTGCCGCGATACTAATGACTCATATTCGGTACTATACCACCTCTGAAAAGTATCGGTTTCTTACAAGTATCATCCCTGCAGGACGAGGAATAGCTAACATGTTTTACTACACCGGCGTCAAAATGTAAGCAAACGCCATTGGTGGACTGTTTACCTAACATCCACTGTAATGATACCAAGTACAGGAACGTATTTAGTCGATACTATTATGATTACGTCGATATTTTTTGTCATCACAACATCTTCTTTCGTTTAAAAAAAAATCAGATTATGTTTATAAACTGAGGAAATATGTCCCTGGACACATGAGGACTTTGAATATGACCAATGTATGATCCTGTAATTACTTGGTATCGGATTGATACCCACATTTGTGGTATCATCCAAAACTAATGTAATGCATTCAAACAACATAAGAATAAGTGATTATTACATTTTAACAGAAGTGTAGATAGAACATGTTGAAACAGAAAATAAGCAGATAATAACAGTAAATGAACAAGTAGATTAATAATTCATTTGCTACCACTTGTCCTTAATCATTTTGACAAAAAAATAGAATGATAAATGATACAATATGTTACTGCATATGTCAGCAGACTAAATTAGGAGCCTTTGTTTGCTTACTTACTAATAAAAGACAAGTTGTCTTGTATGTTCACTATTTTATTTAAGGACAAACTTGCAATAAGAAACATATGTTTAATGTACCCTAAGATTTTTTGTTTAAAATAAAACCAATAATGCAATTTTTTGTGGTCGCCTTTATTTAGAAAAGTACCGAAAAGTATCTGAATAATTTTGGTACCGGAACCAAAATATTGGTATCGGGACAACGCTAGTCCAAACTAGTGAACTTGAATGGCACCCAGTTAAATGCAGACCTCCACCAAGGCTGAAAATATACGTTTTGATCAATTTGGTTAGACTGAGCATTTTATTAAATAATGAAAATAAATACAATTAACATAATACAATAAACTGAAATGTATTCAATACAAGTAATAGGTTTTGAGAGTCATGCTTATCTGATATATTAAGAAAACATTTAAACAAAAGTTAAAAATAAATAAATAAATTATCAAAAATTCGTAGATAAACAAATATATCAGTCTCTACATGAAGTTTTGTAGTAATTGGTTTTAAGTCATGTTTTTTTTTTGCTAATGGTAAAAAAAAATAAAAACATAAATCTTGCAATTTTACCCCTATAAAAAAACGAGTAATAATAATGAATAAATAAAAATAAATAAATAATACAAATAAAAACAATAATAACAACATTATCTAAAATCCACTCTTTATATTAATAGAAAATGTATTTGAACATATTTAGCATCTACAGTACGTGATATACAGGTAGTTTCTTATAGAAATGTATTAAGTCATAAAAAAAGGGAAAACATACAGTAGGAAGGAGATTAATATGGCCCAATTCGTCGCGGTTTACTTGACACATGAAACGTGACAAATTGGGGTTGGTGCTCTATCCACAGAGTGTTGAATATCGTAGCGTTAGTTTTTATGACTACAAATGCTCGTCTTAGTTATCGTCAACAGTATTAATTTTGACAACAGTCACAGTCTTTTGACAAAAATGTATTTTAGTGTTACACATATTTTTTCGTCTAAATTGATTCAGCGCTAGTCGATTTAATTCCTAAACAATTTAGTCGACTAGAAGTACAGTAAAATCAATCGACTAAACCATAAAGTACAAAGAACGCATCTTTGAAGTTATCTGGAAACCAAACCACTTTTATCAAGGTTATTGCAGACAATCACAAAAACCAAATCCACAACAACACCTGTTTCAGTCAGGGGAAAATAGGTCTCTGGCGATAATTCATGATTCATGCCAATTACAACTTTTACCACAGCGTCAGTTGCAATGCAGAGTGGCGCTTTCCATCATTTTCAGCAGACTGCCTTGCAAAATGATTAACTCCCAACCTTCATCTCACACGAGATCCGAACACAAGGTAGACAAACGCTGACTCTGGTAATATAAGATGTTAAAATGACCGCAAGTAATGACGTCTGTCAAATTGTGAAACTAGTGTGTTGTTGTTTGGCACGACTAACGACGCCACGCAACAACAACAAAACCAAAAGGGGGAGAAAATGAATACATGAATGTACAGTATACAACACAACCAGCCACTCTTTCATCTGGTAGTTAAATCAAAAGCCTTCAAGCAAAAGAGGCCACTGTGAATAATTCAGAGTTATCAATATTGACACCAGCTAAATCTTTCACTACGTTGCCAGGTCCTGCATGGCTTCATGTCGCGCTAAATTACTGGAAATTCCCTCATTTCATCTGTCAACCGAATCGGAATGCTTGTGCACGCGCAAACACCCTAAATAAATAAAGAAAAAGACGGAGTGACAAGAAGATAGTGAAAGTACAGCAGAGGGAGGGGAGGAACACCTGATTATTTCACAGGGAGGAGGAAAAGGAGGTGGTGGCAGCTTGTTGGCAAAGGTATGCCAGATGTCTTTTTTAAGCGTTTAAACGGAAATCAATCCCGTTGACTGCTCCAGACGCACGATCATAACGCATTGTTTTGATAGTTCCCCCAAGTGTGGGGACAAACGGGAAGCAAACGCACTTAGCGGCTAACAATAAATCAAATTAATGCCAGCCCCTATTTTTACCAAGTGATTGTGCACCATTTTTACTGAATCATCCCCTCTCTGTTTTATGGCGCCTTTGCAGCCATAATCATCATGCGGCCTCTCTGTGTTGACAGAAAATAAAACACATAGGATTGATCTGCATGTAATAATGAAAGGACGGCCATAGGAGGCGTGATGGCGACATATGGCGAGGCAATCTGACTCGGTCTACCTGCATAAAGAGAGTCGAAGCGCAGTATTTAATGGGAGCCGACACTACGGGGGACCTGCCGCCACCAGAGACAACACAGCAAATTAGCTGATAATTAAATTTTTTGTCCATTAGGGAGAGAGCGGAGTAATAACTCACGCAGCCGGACCTCCCGCCTCCGTTTACGTCTCTATTCTGCTCACGTGGGGAGGATAAATATACAAGAGATTAGAGATGTCCGATAAATGCTTTAAAATGTAATATCGGAAATTATCGGTATTTTTTTTTTTATTATCGGTATCGTTTTTTTATTAATATTTTTTTTTTTTTTTTTTATTTTAAATTAAATCAACATAAAAAACACAAGATACACTTACAATTAGTGCACCAACCCAAAAAACCTCCCTCCCCCATTTAAACTCATTCACACTCATTCACACAAAAGGGTTGTTTCCTTCTGTTATTAATATTCTGGTTCCTACATTATATATCAATATATATCAATACAGTCTGCAAGGAATACAGTCCGTAAGCACACATGATTGTGCGTGCTGCTGGTCCACTAATAGTACTAACCTTTAACAGTTAATTTTACTCATTTTCATTAATTACTAGTTTCTATGTAACTGTTTTTATATAGTTTTACTTTCTTTTTTATTCAATAATTTTTTTTAAATGTATTTATCTTATTTTATTTTATTAATTTAAAAAAAAAGGACCTTATCTTCACCATACCTGTTTGACCAAATTAGGCATAATAATGTGTTAATTCCACGACTGTATATATCGGTATCGGTTGACATCGGTATCGGTTGATATCGGCATCGGTAATTAAAGAGTTGGACAATATCGGAATATCGGATATCAGCAAAAAGCCATTATCGGACATCCCTACAAAAGATGCTTTGTTTTAGTGCACTAACGCAATGGAGCTCATCCTCTTGGCTACAGGTGTGGCTCATAGACATTTAAGTGTGTGAGTGTGTGTGTGTGTGTTTGTGTCCAATGACGCAGCTTTAGCCCCCAGCTGCGGATGCCCGGTCATGGCGAAGGTCCAAGGCCCCCACCTTCATGCTCACTGATCCAGGTAATTACCTGGTGCGTCTGAACCCCACCTACCTCACAGCACTTTCACACCGCAGACCCCCTCTAGACAGGTTCAAATGTTAAATGAAACCGTAGGCCGCTGTAAATGTACGTGTTGTGTTGATGGGAATGCTTACAAGCGACTTCACCGAGGATTGACGTGACCGTACCATTTTCTATTCTAGGGTAGGGACAAGTGTTTTATCGGGATTCAAACGATAAAAAAGATTAAATAAACACTTCCTTGTGGTCTACATAGCACGTAATGGTGGTTCTTTTTCAAAATTTTGCATAGATTATGTTTTACAGATCATCTTCAAGCCGCTTTCTGACCGTCTCGTCAGGATGCAACGTTATGCAGACCTATTTACGTGCCTCCACCTTGACTGCGTCTTCTCCCCGTCATCCGTGTTGTAGTTTTTAGTGCTTCCATAAGGAGTCTACTGACAGATATTTTACAGGTTTTATTATTTTTTATTTTCCAACGTTCTTCAGATGAGCCATCTGCCTCATGGGTTATCGGCCATGCTTGTGGGGTCGCTTTTGTGTCAGCGTCCTGGTGGCCGTGGTCTGATGACCTCCTGGTGCGGATGGCTCCTGTGATAGTGTTTACTCACATGTCTCTTCTGTACTCAGCCATACAATCATTGGTCCATCCGTCCATCCATCCATTTTCTACCGCTTATCGCTTTTGGGGTCACGGGAGTGCTGGAGCCTATCCCATATAGTTGCATATGTGTGTATGTTGTGTGTGTGTGTTTGGTATCTGTTTTCGTGCGTATGTATGTGATAATGGGGGATATGGGTCATCGGGCATTTCTTGTATGTATGATAAGCGCTTTATAAATAAGGTTTGATTGATTGATTGATTGAGATATACAGTGCATACGGAAAGTAATGACACCGCTTCAGTTTTTCCACGTTTAATTATTTTACAGCCTTGTTCCAAAATGGAATAAATCCATTTTTGTCCTCAAAATTCTACACACAATACCCCATTACGACAATGTGACAACAGCAATAAAATTTTATCGCAACTTAAACTAGAAAAAAATACAATTAATTACTTCAATACAATAAAAGCAGGTTTCTGTTTACCTCAGGATGTAGAATAATATATTTTAAAAGTCTCAACATTGTTAGAATTTAATTTGTTTGTGTTGTCAGGATTTTGGCCGGCTACTTCCTGGTTCATGAAAAATGGCGTAAGACACCAGAAATTTACCATTTTAAATTTCTGGGGTAGTGAAAAGCATTCTTATATGATTCAAACAGTAACGAGAGAAAATAAATTCCTCAAACGAAAGACAGTAGGTTTCTGTATATGTCCGAATGTTAGCAAGCTGCTTCCTGGTTCATGGAGGGTGATGTACAAGAACAGGGTTTGATTGATTGATTGAACATTTTTATTAGTAGATTGCACAGTTCAGTACATATTCCGTACAATTGACCACTAAATGGTAACACCCGAATAAGTTTTTCAATTTGTTTAAGTCGGGGTCCATGTAAGGGACGTACCAATCATGATTCTAAGGTAGGGGAAAGCATTTTATCGCAACTCAAACAAGAAGAAAATACAATAAATTACTTCAATACAATACAAGCAGGTTTCTGTTTACCTCAGGATGTAGAATAATATATTTTAAAAGTGTCAACATTGTTAGAATTTGATTTGTTTGTGTTGTCAGGATTTTGGCCGGCTACTTCCTGGTTCATGGAAAATGGCGTAAGACACCAGAAATTTACCATTTTAAAATTCTGGGGTAGTGAGAAGCATTCTTATATGATTCAAACAATAACGAGAGAAAATAAATTCCTCAAACGAAAGACAGTAGGTTTCTGTATATGTCCGGATGTTAGCAAGATACTTCCTGGTTTGTGGTAGACAATGTAAGATGATTGGACTCTACCATTTATGATTCTGCGGTAGATGAAGCATTTTATCGTGACTCAAACAACAAAGATGTACAATAAATTCCTCTAACAAAGGAAAAGTGGGTCTTAGTGTTCGTCGGTATGTTAGCAAGCTACTTCCTGGTTCATGGAGGGTGACGTACGACAACAGGGACGTAACATTCATGATTCTGCCGTAGGGTGAAGTTTTTTTTCCAAATCAAACAAGAAGAAAATACAATAAATTACTTCAATACAATAAAAGCAGGTTTCTGTTTACTTAAAAGTGTCAACATTGTTAGAATTTGATTTGTTTGTGTTGTCAGGATTTTGGCCAGCTACTTTCTGGTTCATGGAAAATGGCGTAAGACACCAGAAATTTCCCATTTACAATTCTGGGGTATTGAGATACAATACATTACTTCAATACAATAAAAGAAAATAAACAATTCAAACAATAACAAGATAAAATCAATTCCTCAAACGAAAGACAGTAGGTTTCTGTCAGTGGCGTGCCGTCACTAGAGGCAGGGGAGGCACGGCCTCACCTGCCATCATGGAAAGAAAAAAAAAAGTAAAAAGAAAACAAATTAATTAAACTGTTATATGTATCCAGTGATTATACTAAAGTTATTTTCCATTTAACTTCACCAGTTTTAGATTATTATTATTTTTATTTTCACATTTGCCGTTCAAATACTGAGAAGAGACGGTGCGGTGATCAGCAGCCAGTTGAGGCACGTCACTGATTTGTGCCTCAACATGGATTGTGTGCAATGACTCGGCTAACTGCTGGCCTGCTGTGCAGTGAGACTGTATTGCTATATGAATTATATTATACATTTCCATAGTTTAGTTAGCTGAGGTATATAATGTACAGTGTATTTTGTCAACAACTGTATGTGTGTAACGTATTTCTTGTGCTGAGCGATCATAAAACTGGAGGCTCGTCTCATAACCCCGCCTCCTGGTGCCAAGCACCTCTGCCGCAGAATGCACCCCCGACGGGAGCGCCGCGGCCACACCAACCAAAGCCCACACCCAAACCCTCCATGTGCAAGACCGAATCCACCCAAAAAAAATCACTTAACAAGAAGCCAAAAAGTGCAAAAACAACAATGCTCGCGCGGCGCGCCGGAGGAGCCGTGAACAGGGACACAACATTAGGTACACCTGCAGACGGCAGCGCGGATTTCATATTTCATTCATTCACAACTCTTCCAACATGAACACCACTGCTCCCGCACTTATAAGTAAAGGTAAGACCATAATAAAGTTTATTTTTATTAAATGTGCTTTTTTGTGTGCATGCTACAGTTTGTAAGTGTAAAGTTAAGTTAAAGTACCAATGATTGTCACACACACACACTAGGTGTGGTGAAATGTGTCCTCTGCATTTGACCCATCCCTTGTTCACCCCCTGGGAGGTGAGGGGAGCAGTGGGCAGCAGCGGCGCCGTGCCCGGGAATAATTTTTGGTGATTTAACCCCCAATTCCAACCCTTGATGCTGAGTGCCAAGCAGGGAAGAATGCTGGTATGAGCTTTTAAACACAACCCGTTAACTGCTGCCAATCACATGGTGAATAAGATACTATTTAGGGTTCATATGTTTGTAAATCTGACTGTGATGAAGTCAGTGCCTCACCAGACATGAACCTCACCGCACGCCACTGGTTTCTGTATATGTCCGAATGTTAGCAAGCTACCTCCTGTAATGTAAGATGACAGGACTGTACCATTTATGATTCTGTGGTAGATAAGGCATTTTATCGCCACTCAAACAACAAAGATGTACAATAAATTCCTCTAACCTTATGAAAAGTGGGTCTTTGTGTTCGTCGGTATGTTAGCAAGCTGCTTCCTGGTCCATGGAGCTTGACGCACGACAACAGAGACGTACCATTCATGATTCTAAGGTAGGGTAAAGCATTTTAGCGCAACTCAAACAAAGAAGAAAATATAATAAATTCTTCTAACAAAATAAAAGTGGGTTTCTGCGTGCCCCAGGATGTTAAAAAAAATATTTTAAAGTGACAATATTGTTGGAATTGGGTTTGTTTGTGTTGTCAGGATTTTAGCAAGCTACTTCCTGGTTCATGGAGGGTGACGTACGACAACAGAGACGTACCATTCATGATTCTAAGGTAGGGTAAAGCATTTTAGCGCAACTCAAACAAAGAAGAAAATATAATAAATTAGTAGAGATGTCCGATAATATCGGCCTGCCGATATTATCGGCCAATAAATGCTTTAAACTGTAGTATCGGAAATTATCGGTATCGTTTTTTTAAATTATCGGTATCGTTTTTTTAAAAAATTAAATCAACATAAAAAACACAAGATACACTTACAATTAGTACACTAACCCAAAATACGTCCATGCCCCATCTACACTCATTCACACAAAAGGGTTGTTTCTTTCTGTTATTAATATTCTGGTTCCTACATTATATATAAATGATATTAATATCAATATATAACAATACAGTCTGCAAGGGATACAGTCCGTAAGCACACATGATTGTGCGTGCTGCTGGTCCACTAATAGTACTAACCTTTAACAGTTAATTTTACTCATTTTCATTAATTACTGGTTTCTATGTAACTGTTTTTATATTGTTTGACTTTCTTTTTTATTCAAGAAAATGTTTTTAATTTATTTATCTTATCTATCTAAAAAAAGGACCTTATCTTCACCATACCTGGTTGTCCAAATTAGGCATAATAATGTGTTGATTCCACGACTGTATATATAGTGGTATCGGTTGATATCAGTATCAGTTGATATCGGTATCGGTAATTAAGAGTTGGACAATATCGGAATATCGGATATCGGCAAAAAGCCATTATCGGACACCCCTATAAATTAGTCTAACAAAATAAAAGTGGGTTTCTGCGGATTTCAAAAAAAAAAAAAATTGTCGGAATTGGGTCCGTTTGTGTTATTATTTTAGAACGTCAAAAAAATAACAAATCCGTCCATTAAAAGTGTCAACAGTGTTAGAACTGGATTCACCTTTATGACTGAAATGGTGAAAGAGAAAAATACCTAAAAAAAACAATACATTTTTTTTTTTGTCCTTCATGCTTCCTGCTTGGCTGAAGTAATAACGACGGCAATCAGCAATAAGTCCTTCCAACATAAAACTGTCCTATCTAGTAAATAAGAGAGACAATTAAAGTCAAGTGACCCTTGCGGGACCTCAAAGTGTGCACACAGGTAAAGGTCAGCGACTCGCTCGTGACCCTTTGACAATCTCAGCGGTCGCCTTCATCAGAGGAGGTGAGCACACAATCAACCTTGGCAAGATTGTCCTCAACAAGCCAGGCCGGGAGCCGTGCTGCGTCGTCCCATCATTCCTCTCTCCCAACAGAAACAAGAGAGAATGTGTAATTTCACAGCTGACAGACTTTGCTTTTTCCCCTGATTTGATATCATTTGTAAAAGAGAAGGTAATACCCCCTCACCACCACCGCCCACACATGGTACGCGTCTCTCCCCGGTGGCTTTGTAAAGCTTGTCTTAAATTCCCGGGCTGCGCTCGGCAGACGTCCCCATCCCGCCAGGGCCACGGGGTAAAGAGGAACACAAACCGGGGACAAGTGGAGAATGAAATTAAGACAATAGTGTTGCATGTGGCCCCGCTGGGCTCCCTGCCGTGTGTGCACATGGAAATGGAACAGAAGGCGACCGTCTCCTGCAGCTCAGGTGAATACAACAAAGCGTTTACATACACCTCAACATCTGGCAGTGATTGACAACATCATTATTAGCCATACTGTATTTCTTGTTACTACCTTTACTAGGACGTGGCATCTGTAAAGCTGAAGTTTACAATGGGAGTTGTACAGAAAGTGCTGCGAAACTAGAAATAATATTAAATATTTCATATACAGAGATCCACAATCTCACGGGACCTAAGGTGGACCTCAAGACAGAAAAACAATCCGAAAAAAAGGCACAGCGGAGGATGTAATTCCACCGTCAGTTCGAGAAGTTCAACCTGCCCCTGGACCTGCTGATCAGGTTCTACGCCTCCATCACGGTCTGCTTTGGATCTGCAACCAAGCTGGACAGACACAGACTGCAACGGACAATTAGGACTGCAGAAAAGACCATCGGTGTTGACCTTCCTCCCGTCCAGGATCCGGTCCAGGGTCAGGAAACGGGCAGGTGACCCGTCACACCGTGGTCACAAACTGTTCAAACTCCTCCATTCCCAGGCTATCAATCTGATGAACTCTGACAAAACTTCCAAACATTCGCTGTGAACGTACTAACTCATGTTCACATTGTGTCATCTTATTGCTTTGCTATATTCACCACTACATTATAGTTTTTTAGCCTTGCACATATTAGTTATTTAAGTACTTGTTTATATTTTTAGCTAATATTAGTTTTTTTTTTGTTTTTTTTTACAAATATTAGCTATCCAGTCCATCAATTTGACTTGATGGACTTGAATTGAATTGAAGTATTTATTTCAAATACTTTTGTACAGCCTATCAAGTGAAATTCCTTGTGTGTTAAACATACTCGGCCAATAAAGCTGATTCTGAAATATTATGTACTTTGTTCTTTATAATACACACACGATGCAATCATAAGTACCGTAATTTCTGGACGAAATGCTCCTTTGTTCATCAAACCAATGAAATGAATAAAATTGCAGACTTTTTTTTTGTTCACAATAAATCAAACACTCACACAATCATTCAGTCAGCCATTTAGCTGGTTATGCACTCACCCTCGCTATGGAGAACAAACAACAAAATGCACACGACGCAGCCCTTAAGCCGAAGAATATCGACCCGACCATCAAAAAAGGAAACAGCCGCCGCACAGAAGGGTAGTCCTACCCCCATTAACAGGCCCCGACAGGCCTGAATGGTAAATTAAATTTACCAGCACACAATGCAATCATAAGTACCGTAATTTCTGGACGAAATTACCAGCACACAATGCAAATTTACCAGCACACAATGCAATCATAAGTACCGTAATTTCTGGACGAAATGCTCCTTTCTTCATCAAACCAATGAAATGAATAAAATTGCAGACTTTTTTTTGTTCATAATAAATCACACACTCACACAATCATTCAGTCAGCCATTTAGCTGGTTATGCACTCACCCTCGCTATGGAGAACAAACAACAAAATGCACACGACGCAGCCCTTAAGCCGAAGAATATCGACCCGACCATCAAAAAAGGAAACAGCCGCCGCACAGAAGGGTAGTCCTACCCCCATTAACAGGCCCTGACAGGCCTGAATGGTAAATTAAATTTACCAGCACACAATGCAATCATAAGTACCGTAATTTCTGGACAAAATTACCAGCACACAATGCAAATTTACCAGCACACAATGCAATCATAAGTACCGTAATTTCTGGACGAAATGCTACTTTTTTCATCAAACCAAAGAAATGAATAAAATTGCAGACTTTTTTTTTGTTCACAATAAATCAAACACTCACACAATCTTTCAGTCGGCCATTTAGCTGGTTACACACTCACCCTCGCTATGGAGAAGAAACAACAAAATGCACACGGCGCAGCCCTTAAGCCGAAGAATATCGACCTGACCATCAAAAAAGGAAACAGCCGCCGCACAGAATGGTAATCCTACCCCCATTAACAGGCCCCGACAGGCCGGAATGTCACACGCCAAAGAAGACAACTTCAGTGGTTTAAGTATCATTAGGATGCCGACTTATAGAATCTTGTTGTATTCCCGTTTTAGATGACAAATTACTCATAAGCTTCTCGAAGAAAATGCGGATGGAACAAAGCGTCTTTTCTGTGTCACCATTCCCGGGTCTAAATTGGCTGTCAAAGTGCACCAACATGTCGGTTTACATCCTCAGCCTTCTTCTGTCCAGGTGAGAGGCATGATTTATGACGTAAAATAAACTTTTGCCAGTAAGCAGCTTTACCACTCGGCGCCGCTTTAAATAGTTTGTCTGCGCAAGCGCTTGTTGGCGCTTTTTGGATGTAAGCTAAGTTTATTTATGAGTTAGAATGCATTAAAAAAAAAAAACATCCATCGTCATGTCTTTTGTAATGATTGTGAACGATAGGCAAAGTTCCAAAAAAAAGTGCAGTTCCCCTTTAAAATTTGAGAAGAGGGGTGTTTATTTTATTTGTCGTAATGATGCCCCCCATAAATTGGGGCATGGCATGTATTAGTGAGTAGTAGTACAGTGTTTTTCAACCACTGTGCTGCGACACACTAGTGCCGTGAGATACAGTCTGGTGTGCCGTGGGAGATTACCTAATTTCACCTATTTGGGTTAAAAATATTTTTTGCAAACCAGTAATTATAGTCTGCAAATTATGTTTTGTTGTTGAGTGTATGTGCTGTCTAGAGCTCGGCAGAATAACTTTGTAAAACTCTTCCATATCAGTAGGTGGCAGCCAGTAGCTAATTGCTTTGTAGATGTCGGAAACAGCGGGAGGCATCGTGCAGGTAAAAAGGTGTCTAATGCTTAAACCAAAAATAAACAAAAGATCAGTGCCCCTAAGAAAAGGCATTGAAGCTTAGGGAAGGCTATGCAGAACGAAATAAAAACAGAATGCTGGACGACAGCAAAGACTTACTGTGGAGCAAAGACGGCGTCCACAAAGTACATCCGAACATGACATGATAATCAACAATGTCCCCACAAAGAAGGATAAAAACAAATGAAATATTCTTGATTGCTAAAACAAAGTAGATGCGGGAAATATCGCTCAAAGGACGACATGAAACTGCTACAGGAAAATACCAGAAAAAGAGAAAAAGCCACCAAAATAGGAGCGCAAGACAAGAACTAAAACACTACACACAGGAAAACAGCAAATAAAAACAAATAAGTCACGGCGTGATGTGACAGGTCGTGACAGTACACATACTTCGAGACAAGAGCTATATTGATGCATGGTTGGTTATGGTTTAAAGTCGTATCCAACAATTGCGACAACGACTTTTTACTGTCAACTGAGTTTAGTTTTTTAATGATTTCTGCTGGTGGTGTGCCTCCGGATTTTTTCAACGCAAAAAATGTTCCTTGGCTCAAAAAAGGTTGAAAAACACTGTAGTAGTATATTGTAATTAGTTTTCATTTAATTTTGAAAAAAAGACAACAGCATGTAATATAACTAGGTATGTCCGATAATGGCTTTTTGCCGATATCCTATATTCCGATATTGTCCGACTCTTAATTACCGATACCGATATCAACCGATACCGATATATACAGTCTTGGAATTAACACATTATTATGCCTAATTTGGACAACCAGGTATCGTGAAGATAAGGTCCTTTTTTAAAAAATTAATAAAATAAAATAAGATAAATAAGTTAAAACATTTTCTTGAATAAAAAACAAAGTACTGTAAAACAATATAAAAACAGTTACATAGAAACTAATAATTAATGAAAATTAGTCAAATTAACTGTTAAAGGTTAGTACTATTAGTGGACCAGCAGCACGCACAATCATGTGTGCTTACGGACTGTATCCCTTGCAGACTGTATTGATATATATTGATATATAATGTAGGAACCAGAATATTAATAACAGAAAGAAACAACCCTTTTGTGTGAATGAGTGTGAATGAGGGAGGGAGTTTTTTTTTTGGGTTGGTGTACTAATTGTAAGTGTATCTTGTGTTTTTTATGTTGATTTAATAAATTAAAAAAAAAAAAAAAAAAAAAAAGAAAACGATACCGATAATAAGAAACGATACCGATAATGTCCATTTTAATAATGTTACATTTTAAAGCATGTATCGGACATCTCTAAATATAACTATACAGATGTGTTTTATTTATACACATTTTACCCCTAATTGACACAGTGTTTAACAAATGAGTCACCCCTGCAGGTTGATATAATGATATATGTGTGATCCTTTCAGCTCTGTTTGTATATGAATGTTTGATTAAAATGCCTTCACGAGCATCACTTCCTAACTTTGTTAATGTCCCCTTTCCCCCCAGTAACGCCCATGTTCCCCAATCCACCTTGCAGCGGCTGCGTCAGCGAGACTGGACTGGACTGGACTCAGGGGTGAGATCGATGTCGGGGAAACAGCCTCATAATGACCCGGATTAATGATGAAAAATTTGGTGTCATCCGGCCAGCTCCTGGATATTTATCACAGCGGAGGCAAGGCTCTGCCAATAGTTGCCTCTTAGCCTGCCCCTGACCTGGGAGGCTGGCTGGCGTACGGCGCTGGCGTGCAAGTGTGGCTCCCGCCGTCTCCAGCTGGAGGCCTAATGGTGGCACTCTCTCTAGGGGCATTCATCTAGAAGAGCAGGGATACGCTTACACTGATACTCGAGCTGCAGCCGCAGATGCTTTGTATAGGCCAGGGCTGCAGCTAAAGACATCCACTGTTATCCTAAAAAGAGAACTTTAAAGTTGTGTGTCCTAGAGAAGGACACTTGTGTCTATCGAACTTTCAAACCTCACCTTCGGTTTTAATTGAGGCTGCTAACACAAAAGCAGCTGACATGGCGGAGTGTTATTGAGGCCTTGAGCGTCTCCAGATGACTGAGAGACAAGGCTATTACAGGACTGTCAGAGAGGAAAGTAGATTAAAGGAATCTTCCAATTACTGTATTCTGAAACTTCTTTTCAACTGCCAGCAAAATTGCCTTAGCTTGCCTGATCTTGGGTAAAATATAATTCAATCCTTGGACACATTTTTAGAACCTCAGGGTGATTCTCGAGTCTTCTTTTCAAACTATTTTTTATTGAACTTATTTTCACATTGCTAAAGATTGCACTCATGAGAAATATTCCTTCAAAAAGGATGGACACTCAGGAAAACACAATCACATTTCCATATTTCACCCGTGCAGGAGTTGCATGATTTCCAGGATCCGACTCGATTTTGAGAGTTTTGGATATTCTGGAAACGACTGGTAGGAGGAGCTAAAATGTTAATATGATGGATGTAAACAAGAAGAACGACCATGAAACTGTCCGGTTGAGTGCTAAAAGATCATTACATTCCATCAACATTCCTTCCGTCACTGTAAAAAAGTAAACTCATCATTTCGACTGAAACGACAACCTTGCCCACAACATTGATTCCCTGCATCCTGGCCACTGCTCTGCTGTGAGCGGCATGCACACATGGCACTAATGGACACAAGGTCGCTATCCAGGAATGTGGAGCATAAGCAGATACTAAGAAGCCGGGAATGGGTGATGGTGACGGTGGGAACAATTAAGTGTGCGTCGCTGGGAGGGGTGCAGGTGTGTGGACTGGTGATAAGGACGACTGTGCAGCCATTACTCATCCAGCAGCAGCAGCAGCAGCAACATGAGCAAATGGACTGCCAGTAGGATGACGGCACAGCTCCGGCAGCCGGAGAGGACAGGAGAGAAGGTGTGTGCATGTGTGTGTGTGTGTGTGTGTGTGTGTGTGTGTGTGTGTGTGTGTGTGTGTGTGTGTGTGTGTGTGTGTGGCGGAACTGAGTGGATAAGGAATAGATAGCAATGAAAAGTGCATTTCATCATGCCAAAATAGACAAGGTATCGGGGAGGGGGGGATTGGCTGTTTTTTTGCAACATTGCTAAGGCAAGAATTCTTTAAAAGGAGAATGGAGACAATGAGGATAGATTAGTCAGTGTCACCTGAATAGACGATACAGTGGACCAATGGCAGTGGAAAGTCTGGAGTTGCAGAGTCGAAGAATTTAGAATGCAAATGAAAACTGTTAAGATTAGAGATGTCCGATAATATCGACCTGCCAATATTATCGGCCGATAAATGCTTTAAAATGTAATATCGGAAATTATCGGTATCGTTTTTTTTATTATCGGTATCTGTATTTTTTTATATTTTTGTTTACATTTTTTTATAAAATCAACATAAAAAACACAAGATACACTTACAATTAGCGCACCAACCCAACAAACCTCCCTCCCCCATTTACACTCATTCACACTCATTCACACAAAAGGGTTGTTTCTTTCTGTTATTAATATTCTGGTTCCTACATTATATATCAATATATATCAATACAGTCTGCAAGGGATACAGTCCGTAAGCACACATGATTGTGCGTGCTGCTGGTCCACTAATAGTACTAACCTTTAACAGTTAATTTTACTCATTTTCATTAATTACTAGTTTCTATGTAACTGTTTTTATATTGTTTTACTTTCTTTTTTATTCAAGAAAATGTTTTTAATTTATTTATCTTATTTTATTTATTTTTATTTTTTTTAAAAGGACCTTATCTTCACCATACCTGGTTGTCCAAATTAGGCATAATAATGTGTTAATTCCACGACTGTATATATTGGTATCGGTTGATATCGGAAACCTTTTTGTGTGAATGAGTGTAAATGGGGCAGGGAGGTTTTTTGGGTTGGTGTACTAATTGTAAGTGTATCTTGTGTTTTTTTTAGGTTGATTTAATAAAAAAAACAAAAACAAAAAAACCCCCCAAAAAACGATACCGATAATAAAAAAAAACGATACCGATAATTTACGATATTACATTCTAAAGCATAGGCCGATATTATCGGACATCTCTAAATTTTACTCATTTTCATTAATTACTAGTTTATATGTAACTGTTTTTATATTGTTTTACTTTTTTTATTTAAGAAAATGTTTTTAATTTATTTATCTTATTTTATTTTATTAATTTAAAAAAAAGGACCTTATCGTCACCATACCTGGTTGTCCAAATTAGGCATAATAATGTGTTAATTCCACGACTGTATATATCGGTATCGGTTGATATCGGTATCGGTTGATATCAGTATCGGTAATTAAAGAGTTAGACAATATCGGAATATCGGATATCGTCAAAAAGCCATTATCGGACATCCCTAGTTAAGATCATCGGATAAAGTTGCTTTGTATCACCTCACCCAGTTTTTTGGATTACATTTTTTGGTTAGACTTTAAAAATCCAGGTTTTATAGTTTCATTTGAATTTCTTCGTACTTATTATTTTTCAAAAGGGATCTATCAGGAAATCAGTGGAGAGCTGGAGAATCGGTGAACCAGTTATTTAATCTTGCTAACAAACTAAAACATTACGCTCAGTTTTTTAGGGTCTACTATTAAAAAAAACATAATTATATATGCTCAAGTGTTAGCTAAAACTGTGTCTATGAATGTTCTCAGTCATCCAGGTCATTGTATTCTCAGGGCATGCAATCGATCACAACCGGACTGTTCAGTTTGTCTTAGAAGACGTTTCGCCTCTCATCCGAGCAGGCTTCAGGTTACCTAAAACCTTACCTAACCAGTAGGCCTGCTCAGTGGCCTTCTGGTTAGAGTGTCCACCCTGAGATCGGTAGGTTGTGAGTTCAAACCCTGGCCGATCATACCAAAGACTATAAAAATGGGACCCATTACCTCCCTGCTTGGCATTCAGCATCAAGGGTTACAATTGGGGGTTAAATCACCAAAATGATTGCCGAGTGCGGCCACCGCTGCTGCTCACTGCTCCCCTCACCTCACCTCCCAGGGGGTGGAACAAGGGAATGGGTCAAATGCAGAGAGTAATTTCACCACACCTAGTGTGTGTGTGACTATCATTGGTACTTTAACTTTAACTTTAGTCTAGTGTTGGTGGCCAAAGAACGACCATGAGGCCAAGTATTTTTAATGGTAATTTTCAATCTAAAACCATAACTTCTGAGGATCCACTGTATGGTTGCAACTGGTCAGTATCAGCAGCAAATAAAGTATAATATTCATGATTGTCATACGTCCTACGACTCTTCTGCAAGGTACAACCATACAATTCATTGAATTCCCATAGGATTTTGACCACGGTCTTGCTGTTGTGCTGACATTCAATTTTATCTACAAGATACAGTCACAGTCCCCCGAGGATCTTTGTGCCCCCCTTTCTGGCGGTCAGCAAATCGTGAACCACCTCCCCGGCCTTGGGAGAGGGGGTGCTGCCGAAGGACATCTTGTCCGGCTGTCTACCACAGCGCGACAAGCAGATGTACGCCGCTCTGTGTGTCGTCCTACAGCATGCATATGGATGCGCAGGTTCAAGCACTTGACAAGGGATTGAGACCTGTGAAGAGATCGGCAGCGGTGGCGCTCAGGGGACTCGGGGAAAAGGGCATCTCTCGGCGGAGACGGAGTCATTGTCATCTTTGACATTTGTCGCCTTTTCACTTTACATGGGGCAACAATTACAGGACGCAGGGGGTTAAAGCGTGCTGCAGTGCTCATAGTTTGGAAGAGAGTGGACGAAGAAGCGAGACGGACACTCGGCATGCAGTCTTCCCCCAGAGCTTCGTGAAAATCTGCAACACTTTGCAAAACACTATCTGAAACAAGAAACTGTTTATTCTTTGGTATTGGGTTACAAGAAAACAAAACTGCCTTAGCTGAAAATATAGCAACCATTTCCTGACTTTTAACTGGGGTCTTTTTCTACGGATGCTGATATCAGCAGTCTTTTAGTAAGAGCTCGGAAAACCCATCACTATTCACCTCTGCTAGCTTTCTGCGGGAAACGATGTTAAAAAACTGGGTCTTATTTGACTAACAAGGAACAGATCTTGGCTCGGGAGGCCGAACTGAAGCTATAACTCACACTGCAAAAGAAATCTCTTGCCGTTCAAATATGCAAATTTGACCTGTTATACTACTTGTGCAGACTCTGACAGACAGTGCAAACAAGGGCCAGAAGGAAGCGCTGGCTGGCTGGTTCTTCAGTACCCCCCCCTAAACTACCACCTCCCCCTACCTCTGTCACCTGCTTGCCACCCCCCACCACACACACACACACCCCTTCGGCTTAATTAGCTACCAGCAATCAAACGGTTTGCAGATTAAAACCTCTATAAAACACTGTAGGCAGATGATAAATCCTCAGGAGAGACTAAGGCCTTGCCGAGCAAAACAAAATGCTGAAACTCTTTATTATTATGTTGACTTGCGGGGGAAAATGGGAAGGGAGAGACGTGGAAGGGAGATTCCAAGGGGTAAGGGGGTGTTGGGCTCTTATCGCGAATACACCAAAAACCCAATGGGGACGGGAGATGTGTAAATCAGGGTTGCAGTAATTACTCTGTATCCTAGTATGGTTATCTACTACCCTATGGTTTGCATTTGTGTTGCTTATGTTTAATAAGCAGTGTTTGGAAAATTACTTCTAAAATGTCATTCATCAGTTACTTTTTACTTTGCCAAAAAAAGAAGGAATTGAAGTTATTAATGGAATCAATCTTTATTGTAAGTAATCACAATGGGAAGTAATTATTGCCTTACTTCAATAATCTGGCATATGCAGTTGAGATGTTTCATGAGACCAGACTGTGTATGTGCTTTTATTGCTAAGTGATGTGTGACTTCAGCGCCTATAGAGAGCATTAGCGCAGCTGTGTTTGTTAGCTTAGCAACGGCATTTTACCAGTAGTGACGGCAGATTTGTTGAATCTTTTCACTGGATTTTGTTAGTGCTCGTTAATAAAGAGATTGAATGTGCTTTAACGGCTATAGTCTCTTTGTCCACACACTGGGTATTGTAGGATTGCAAGCTTTTCACGTCAATCTTTGATTTGTTGTTCACTATGCGTGTACTTACATGCTGTGTGTTGTTTGCTGTGTGATGTTGCCTTCATCTATTTGATATCAAGTTGACTTTAGTGCAGTGGTGGTTGTTGCTTTATTCTGTATTGAACTTGCTGTTCTTCTGGCGCTGTCTTATTAACATACAATCACATTGCAGTCTCAGTAACAGTGTTGTAATATACATAAAAGTAATAAATTAGATTACTTGTTACTAGTAAAAGTAATTGTGTTGGTAACGCCGTTATCATATAGCGCCGTTATTCAGAACAATGTTCATAAGTGACAAGTTTCTGCGGGTTTGACTGATGAAACTGGTGGATTTCCCCAAAATCGTCTCCAAAATAAACCATCCAACTTTATTCAGTGCTGTAGTAATGGTGTTTCTCAAATGATAATGAATGAGTACGGTGTCATTCTGGTTGTTCAATTACAACAGCAATCTGGATCTAGCTCCAACACGACTTTAGCAAAGTGTTTACTACATAACTAATGCATGCATGAGTCCCATTGCATGCGGCTCTTTAGCCCTAGTGGCTCCCTGGACCTCTTAAAGAGATGTGTAAAAATGGAAAAAGATGAAGAAAAAAACAAAACAGTTTTGTTTTAATATATTTTTTGTAGGAGAACAAACATGACACAAACCTTCCTAATTGTTAGAAATCCCACTTAAACATGCTTCACTGATGAGAGTATTTGGCAAGCACCGTTTTGGCCTACTAATTTCAGCAATTTTTGAACTTGTTTGATTACATGTACAACTTTCTCCGATGCTGCCACAGAAAGACGTGTTTTATGCCACTTCTTCGTCTCATTTTGTCCACCAAACTCGTTATGGTGTGCGTGAAAGCACAAAGCTGAGCTTTGATTATTTTATTGATTTGGTGGAGTGCTCAGTGGCCTAGTGGTTAGAGGGTCCGCCCTGAGATCGGTAGGTTGTGAGTTCAAAACCCGGCCGAGTCATACCAAAGACTATAAAAATGGGACCCATTACCTCCCTGCTTGGCACTCAGAATCAAGGGTTGGAACTGGGGGTTAAATCACCAAAAATGATTCCCGGGCGTGGCCACCGCTGCTGCCCACTGTTCCCCACACCTCCCAGGGGGTGATCAAGGGTGATGGGTGAAATGCAGAGAATAATTTCGCCACACCTAGTGTGTGTGTGACAATCATTGGTACTTTAACTTTAACTTTTTTATCAGGCATATTTGGTCAATCCATGACTGCAAGCTAATCGATGCTAAAATGCTATTTAAGCTAGCTGTATGAACATATTGCATCATTATGCCTCGTTTGTAGGTATATTTGAGCTTAATTTCCTTTACTTATGTCCTCTGTGTATTTAATTTATATTTGCATGTCTCATGACAAATTATTCGTATGTAATATTGACTGCATTTCTCCCAGTTGTTTGTGTGCCATGTTGTTCCAGACCACAGCAAACGTTACCAAGCTTGCAAAGATTGTAATAAATCCATTAGAAGAAGACAGCCTGCCGTTTCCTTAAACTTGGACACACACATCTATACCTTTGGCCATTGTAAGACAGTCATTTCCAGGAGTTATCACACCTTCTGAGAAGTTTTACTAATGTTTTCCAATGTTGTAAAAATGTGTAGAATAAATATTACATTTCAACATTTCTGTCAAAGAAGATTTGCGTCAGCCTGCGACACATAGTCATTTTGATAGTAGGCTAATATAGCTAATTATCCACTTACATCACGTGTTGCCATCATTATAACACTTATACAAATCTTTTAATTTTTTGCGGCTTACTTTTATGTATTTTTGGTCCAATATGGCTCTTTCAACATTTTGGGTTGCCGACCCCTGGCTTAGGGCGTCAAGGGCCATGATGGCAAACAGGAAGTGAAGCTGATTGAGAGGTAAAAGACAATGAAAACAAACATGTGAACATGTTCTGTGATAGTTACAGTCTTGTCTCATGGAAACATTTCAGAGATCTGTGCTTGCAGGAAAAGTACAATCTCCTGTTGATCAAGTAAAGCCAATCAATATTGATCCTTGAAACTATTGTCTAGTCGTTTGCTTTAGCTAAGGGTCTGCGTAAGACAAACAGCATTCCTGTCTTTGCCGAACGTAATTATTCTTTTTATTTTTTTAAATAAGGTGCCGCAGGAGTAAATTCATTACCCAGCCGGCTCGCCCTAGTTGCCCGCTGCCTCCATCTTTGTCTGGCCCAGCTCGATGCGTGCAGACAGGGCCCGGAGACACACAAGCACAGTCAGCAAGCTCCCCACAGATCAAGCACAGCTACAGGGCTACAGATCTGCAACCAGAGACTCCGCCTCCCCCCCTTTCCATGCAAACCCCGATGTTGAATATGTGCAAAGAAAAGGCACACTGAATAATACGATACAAAAACACACTCACAAACATTCATCTAGCTTTGGGCTGCTTTTTTCCACGAGCTTCCCGACAATGACCCCAATTTCCTCCAACACACATCCACACAGGCTCTGCACGCACAGGGTGATCCTTATGAGCACACTGAAGGGAAAAACCCTGTGACATATATTAACTTCGGACATATAAAGGCCTAAATAAACCTCATATATGTGAGCCTTTTCCTCCCGGGCTGAAGCCCTCGCGCAGCAGAGGTCAATTCAAAAATTGATGGCATTGATTTCCCGGACCAAACTGTCTATCACAGTTGGAAAGGTAGAGATGGGATTGAGTGACGCCTCGCGGAATATTGGTTGATGACCAGAGGGACTAGAATGAAGCAGCAGGGCCTTGATTTTGCTGCATAATGAAGCGCTGCGTGGCAGCGTGATCAATCGTTAACAATCTGGTTTGCCTTCGTCTCATTATTTTGAACCTTTGTGGATGACACATACTGTGTGTAATAATGAGTATAAAGTTTTAGCTTTGTCCCAAATTAGGGGCTTTGTCTTTTGAAGACTGCATTTTAGTGTCTGCATTTGAAGTAACAATTGAAAGCACATTTAAGTATAATCCCACAAGTAGTCTTATTTTTTTTGGAGGATACACTGCTACTTATTGCTTGCAGTCTAGAATCACTGGCATGCAACATGATGTAGAACTAAGCTGTGTCTCAATTCAGGGTCTGCATCCTTCGAAGGGCGAATTCGAAGGCCGCTTACGTCACAACGCTGTGCGAAGGCTGTCCCAATTCATTCAAATTCGAAGGCTCCTCCAAATGCAGCCGTTGAATGCGCCCTCCTTTTCCCTGTATTTGGACTATCCTTCGTGGCCTCCCATATCCCAAGATGCTTTGCGCGCCTTTGTTCAACCCGGATCTTTTTGACGATGGAGGCAAATACAAACAGCGGCAGCGAATACACTTTCAAATGTAAGTATCCTCCGCAGGCTAGACTGTCCCACTTAACAACGGGTGACGCATCACCTCCGAAGGTCCAGCCTTCTGAGGCTGCGTAGGCCGGGTCTTCCGAAGGATGCAGACCCTGAATTGGGACACAGTTCTAGTGTCCTTCATGGCTTACCATATCCCCAAATCATATTCCTTCAAATATAGACTTCAACAGGTGTTTTCAACCTTTTTGACCTCGGGGCTTAGCTTTTCCACTACAGAGGGGTTCCGGAGCCCACACAGATATTAACACTGAATTAGTAACCTTACTCCTGATTTTATTCGTATTCAATAATTATATCCAACCTACCTTACAAATGATATGAAACAATGTGTTGATCACAAGGATGACTATTTATATAGCACATTAACCTTAAGCTCAGGTCAGGGTGATTACAAAAATAAGTACTAACCAAATACACTGCATAGAAAGGGAGTCATAAATTACAGAATTATTTTCTTTTTTTTTTTTTTAATTAATCAATCCAACAAAATAATACACAATAATACCACAATAACACAATTCCAATTCCAAAACCAAACCCGACCAAGCAACATTCAGAATAGCAATCAACAGAGCAATTGAGAGGACACACAAACAAAACAATCCAAAAGTAGTCAAACAAAAATGAATAATATCAACAACAGTATTAATATTAATAAGAATTCCAACATAGCATTGATTAGAAATCACTCATTGACATTATCATCACAGCCATTTATTAAAAAAATCAAAACATAAAAAAAATGAACAATAGTGTCACAGTGGCTATCACAGCGGTCAATTGCATCGCATCTCATAAGCTTGACAACACATTGTGTCCAATATTTTCAACAAAGATGAAATATGTCATATTTTAGGTTCATTTAATAGTTAAAACAAATTTAAATAATGGATCCCATATTCCAATATATGACTCATTATTATCTAAACTAAATGCAGTTTATTCTACTGATATAATTTCCATAGTTTGTGTATACCAGTCAGTATGATTGAAATATAAATGACAGATTATAAATAAATTCACATACAATTATGTTGTGCTGAAATGAATAAACAAAATTAATATTGTTTTTTTGTTAAACTGTCAATAAAAAAAAAGTGCAAATTACAATACAGCTTCTCCACTTTAGTCATATTTTTTGGCGCTTAAAAAACGTCTCTATGACTGCAGCTCTAGACTTTTTCTGTTTGTGTTCGACTATCATTACTGCCACAAGTGGTGCAAAAGTGTATTACAACTGAGCACCGCTGTGGCCCATACAAACCACAGCTGAGAAACACATATTTTGTGGCAACCGGCCCAACGATGGTTACGAAACACTGGACTACAGAACACTGCCCTCTTTTTTGGGGTAGGGGGGGGGGGGGGAACACCACTTTTAGCCTTCTCATAAGCCAAGATTGCTTACATGCTACAGCTCTGTCCTTCAAATGCAGCCTACACGACCAGCCAGCTTGTGTTTACGGGAGCATGAACCACTGGTGTCCATCAATGTCCTCAAATATTCCACAACCCTTTTTTGATCCCTCATGGCCACTCACCCATATCAAAAACTGCTTCACATACAACTGACCAGTCCTTCAAATGCACTCGATTAACATTTTGTTTTTTGGGGAAGACACACCAATCCTCAGTCCTACAAATGCAGACTAAAGAGGCCATAAGACCACATACGGTCCCTCAAAGGAAGCCTGGGCTTCCATTCGACATCAAACGGCTCCAGAAGATGCAGCCTCTGAATTAAAACATGGCTACTCACTGCTTTTCTATTCATTATAAGGTGTGATCTCTTCACTTTTGCTTCATTTGCCACATTTTGCAAGACCTCCAGCATGCCTGTCCGTCTGTCTGCATGTCGTTGGAAAGGAATACGCAACAAATATCTGCAGCCTCTCATCTCCTCCCCTTACTCGGCATGTCGGCCTGTGTGTCTGCGAGGATTCATCATGCATCCTTAGGATCCGATCAAGGGGAAAACACCTCCCCTCCCGCGCTCGTTCCCTCCTCCGGCTCTTCTTGCCCTCATCCAACATTAATGGCTCTTGGTTTTTTAATGAGGAAGTGGGTGTCCCTGTGCAGCATGTTCCGTGGAGGGCTTTCAGAAACTGGGCGGGGGGCTGGGGAGAGATGTACTGGCGCAAAACACATCCCCGTGGCTTGCGAGGCTCAAATGCCAGCCTAGCAGGGTGGAGGACCAACTGGGACGGGAAGGAACTGCACTCTGTGTTCCCCCTTAGTAAATATTGACATGCCGTCAATCAGCCTGCAATGAGGAAAACAAGCTAACTTACATTATAGACACGTCGGTTGTAATGCTGCTAACAAGTGTGAATCAAGCAAGAGGTGCTTAATTGCACAAACATCTTTTGTTATTCACTTCCTAATAGGGTTGCACGGTATACCGGTATTAGTATAGTACCGCGATACTAATGAATCATATTCGGTACTATACCGCCTCTGAAAAGTACCGGTATATTATGTTTATAAACTCAAGAAATATGTCCCTGGACACATGAGGACTTTGAATATGACCAATGTATGATCCTGTAACGACTTGGTATCGGATTGATACCCAAATTTGTGGTATCATCCAAAACTAATGTAAATTATCCAAACAACAGAAGAATAAGTGATTATTACATTTTAACAGAAGTGCAGATAGAACATGTTAAAAGAGAAAGTAAGCCAATATTAACAGTAAATGAACAAGTAGATTAATAATTAATTTTCAACCACTTGTCCTTAATTTTGACAAAATAATGGAATGGAAAATGACACAATATATTACTGCATATGTCAGCAGCTAAATTAGGAGCCTTTGTTGTATGTTCACTATTTTATTTAAGGACAAACTTGCAATAAAAAACATATGTTTAATGTACCCTAAGATTTTTTGTTAAAATAAAGCCAATAATGCAATTTTTTGTGGTCCCCTTTATTTAGAAAAGTACAGAAAAGTATCAAAATAATTTTGGTACCGGTAACAAAATTTTGGTATCGGGACAACACCACTTCCTAAGTAAGAGTTTTTTAGGCGTACAATAAAGACAGCTAATGTCGAGCGAAAAAAGGCAAGATCAAAATGATAAGACCGAATGGGAACATTGTGCATTGATGCCATTCCAGCTGCATGGAGAATACATTTACAGTATTTAACCTGTTTTCAGGGCTATAAGCCGCTACTTTTTTCCCAAGCTTTGAACCCCGCGGCTTATACAAAGGTGTGGCTAATCTATGGATTTTTCTTTGCTATTGGCAATGATGTTTTGTATACAACAAACGTACATAGTAGTAACGTCGACACAGAGACTGAAAAGGTGTCATTGCTTGTGCTTTTGTTTCGCCCCTGGAAATGGAAGTATAAGTGCAGTTCCATCTACTAGTCGTTCATAGCGTTTCTACTCGCATGATTTCTTCATTCATCACTCTAAGCAACTTTTGTAAGTTTTACAATACAACTAAAACAATACATACTTACTTAATGTCACATGTTTGATAGTGATGTTTTCATGCATATTTGTACGTGCTATCATAATATAAGCAAGCTTGCGTTGTTAGCATGAGCATGTTTAACAAGTGTTGGTGTTAGCATTATCAACTTCTAATGGCACATTCTTTTTGTGTTGTTTCAGTTGAAAAAATTCCTTAGTAAATTTACCAAAACGTCACCGTGGAATTATTCATTCTGTTTAGCTGATTGGAGAGCTAGCTTCCGCAGGTAGTGGGTCCATGACGACGACATCAGTTTTGTTTGACCAGCCGTTTTACTGCCGTGTTACAGACACCGTTTGGAAACAATTAATGTATGTAAATAAACAATTCTAAAAATCTTTCGGTGTAATCTTGTCTAATCTTGAACGGGTTTGTGCTGAAAACAAAATGTTGTTGTACTTGTGCAATGACAATAAAGATCCATTTACCATCTACCATCTACCAATATCTATTTTCACAACGTATATACACTATATTGCCAAAAGCATTTGGCCACCCATCCAAATGATCAGAATCAGGTGAAATTTGAGTGTGAAATTTGGTGGAGGAGGAATTATGGTGTGGGGTTGTTTTTCAGGAGTTGGGCTTGGCCCCTTAGTTCCAGTGAAAGGAACTTTGAATGCTCCAGGATACCAAAACGTTTTGGACAATTCCATGCTCCCAACCTTGTGGGAACAGTTTGGAGCGAGCCCCTTCCTCTTCCAACATGACTGTGCACCAGTGCACAAAGCAAGGTCCATAAAGACATGGATGACAGAGTCTGGTGTGGATGAACTTGACTGGCCTGCACAGAGTCCTGACCTGAACCCGATAGAACACCTTGGGGATGTAATAGAATGGAGACTGAGAGCCAGGCCTTCTCGACCAACATCAGTGTGTGACCTCACCAATGCGCTTTTGGAACAATGGTCAAAAATTCCTATAAACACACTCCGCAACCTTGTGGACAGCCTTCCCAGAAGAGTTGAAGCTGTAATAGCTGCAAAAGGTGGACCCACATCATATTTAACCCTATGGGTTAGGAATGGGATGGCACTTCAAGTTCATATGTGAGTCAAGGCAGGTGGCCAAATACTTTTGGCAATATAGTGTTGCAGTTCAGTGCGGCTAATTTAAGGTAAAAAAAAAAAAGATCTTCGAAATTTCAGTGGGTACCGCTTATAGTCTGGAAAATACGTTGATGATGTGTAGTGTGTGAAAATACATTATAAATGGGAATAGTCTTCCTAATTTTAATTTTCGGTCATAATGTTACAGAGTACAACATAGTTTTGGAAAAAAAAACTAATAAAAAAAGAAACTAAATCCCCTCGCCACCACAAAACGAGCACATTTAAGTCCATGTGAGTGCAGGATGTTTGTCATTACGCCCTATCTATGTGTGGCATCAGCTTGGCACTCACACTTCACGGCTGCATGTTTTTTAATATCGCAGATTTATGGTCTAATAACCACTCAGTGAAGAGCCTCGCTGTTGCCGAGCGCACAACAAAGCCATTTTTTGCAGAATAATCACGTTAAGTACCACTGGTTGCAAAACCAATAATTTCAGGCATATCTTGAGATAAAACAAACATGCTTATGCACGTGTTGCAGTGCATTGGCAACACAGTCAACACAACAGGCGTTTGTGTAATGTGTCTCTTCAGAGCTCTCGGTCGTGCCCCCCACCCCACACACACCCCCCCAGCTAAAAGCACACATCATGCTTTTGCCCGGTCTGAAAAATGATCTGCAACAAAGACACTGAGAGACTGGCAGCCAATTAAATAAAGGAAATGGCCTTCATCATTGTATGATTAATGGAGCGTGCCATTAGTGCAGCATAATGCAACCTCCTACCTACCCCCTGCTACACCTGTGTGAGCGTGCACTACATTCATATGTGTGTGTGTGTGTGTGTGCACGGAGAGAGTGAATCAGGGAGGGGCGGAGGTAGCCCGGTCCCCAGGGTGTCGTAGCTGGAGGTATTCATCTCTCTCTCCTCCCTGCGAGTGTTAATTCCGCTGTTATTCAGACAGGAGTGGGACGGGCGGGCGACCGGGCCGGTGATAAAGCACCGTGGCCTTTAGAAATTCATTTCCAGTCGGCATTCATCTCATTCCCATTCAACGCCGAGGCCTACCAGGCACACTGGGAGAGTCGTTACACCACCATGATCCGCACTCAAAGACTCATCTCCACGTGGCGATTATTTACAAAAAAAAAAAAAAAGTGTCACTGAATCGTAGAGAAACGGTTCTATGCAAGCAGCAAAGTACATCTGGTGGATAAATGGAGTTGCAAATATAGTGCTCTGGGATGGAGGAGACACTGATGGTGTCTATAAGTGCATGTCAGATCAAATGTTGCTGATGGTGCAGTATTTTTTCTGTTTAATAAAAAAAAAAAAAGTGAGGATAAAACACCACATCCGCTCACATGACACCTCATTACTTTGACATGTATGCAACAATCTGTTAAGTATCGAAATACCGCTCTCTCATTTTGGTATCCCCCATCCACAAACTAGATTGCAATACCAAACATAGATTAATTATTATATTTTAAATGCATTTTACAATGAGTTAATTTGTCACCCCACAGCAGTGGGAGTGTAATTATTAATTGAGGTTGAAATTGCTCGCTGCCTAAACGGGCTCCAGGGACTTTTTGGGGAATTTTGCCTATCGTTCACAATCATTATGAAAGACAAGACGACGGATGTATTTTTTTAAATGCATTCTAATTATTAATGCGATTTGCTCTATTCTGCCAATAAAGTCCTTAAAAATACCCAAACATCTCCATTACGGTTTTATATACAGTACAGGCCAAAAGTTTGGACACACCTTCTCCTCATTCAATGTTTTTTCTTTATTTTCATGACTATTTACATTGTTTGACCATTTTTTCGCACACTCTCTGCATTCTCTGGATGAGCTTCAAGAGGTAGTCCCCTGAAATGGCTTTCACTTCACAGGTGTGCTTGAAGCTCATCGAGAGAATGCCAAGAGTGTGTAAAGCAGTAATCAGAGCAAAGGGTGGCTACTTTGAAGAAACTAGAATATAAAACATGTTTTCAGTTATTTCACCTTATTTTGTTAAGTACATAACTCCACATGTGCTCATTCATAGTTTTGATGCCTTCAGTGACAATCTACAATGTAAATAGTCATAAAAATGAAGAAAACGCATTGAATGAGGAGAAGGTGTGTCCAAACTTTTGGCCTGTACTGTACACACTGTAAGTATATATGTAATGTAGTAACAGACTCATTTAATATTTACGTATTTTGATCAAATAGTATTAATTCCAAAAACGCATCATGACGTTCCCGTTTTTTCCCAACAAAATCACTGATTATTACTCAACGCAGACTTTATAAGAGCCAACAAACATTATCAAACATCACTTACTGTACGACGTCTGCTGTCATTAGGATGCCGACTGATATAATTTTATTATGCTCCATTTAGACTCATAATCCTTGCGAAGAAAAGGGAATGCAACCAAACGACTTTTTGTGTCATTCTCGCCGTTTCCGGCTATAAATTGGCTGTCGAAGTGTACCAACTTGACGGAACACGTCCTCGTCCTTCTACTATCCAGGTGAGAGGCGTGATTTATGTTCTACAATAAAGTTTGACGAGCAAGAAAACGAGGAAGCAGCTGATCAGTTGGTCATGTCAACATTAGCACACAAGGTAGTGATCATATTTATTATCTGTTGCTTTGATCAATAGTTAAATGCGTAACTATGAAAACTGATCAAATCCGGACAGTGTGCCCGGACCTTTGAAGACATGAACATACTGTAAGTAATGCGATTGGCTTTGATGGATGTGGGGCTGGGAATTATGGCTAAAAGTTACGTTTTTTGCGGGAAATTTTGTCTTCCTTCGGCGGGACGCCGATCCAGGAGGAAGTACGACTTTTTAGCATCTTGACTTGTGTCTTATTATGCAAACTACCGAAAGCTAAAGGACCTTTGTCGTGGATTGTGCCTCGCTCAAGGTCAGAATTTGGTCAGACTGGTCATAAAAGTACGCTATGAATTCCGACATTACAGTGAGGGGAGTGAGGTTCCTTTAACTGGTCAAATTAATACGTGTTTCCAGTGCTTGTATTCTGAGGTTAAACTGCTGAATTGACTTTATTAGTCAACAGGAAGCAGTTTGGATATGAAAAGGTTTAGCTCTGAGCTCTGAGCCTCAGGTTCTGGTGCTTTGTCTGTTATTCATCTTAAGGCGGAAGCTTTTGCACCTCATGCAGTGGCTATTGCACATCAAATTCCAAGGATTGCAGCTGTGTGTGGAATTCTCGTAAAGCATAGAATCTCCTCTAAAAGTCCAATCTCCTCTGCCCAATGTCTGCTGTTTGGTCCCCTGACTGCCCTTCAATGACCGGGTCACGCCCCCAAGACAAACATACACCCTAAAAACATCTGCTCGGCAAGTCAACCTTCCACCCCCTTCCATCTCTAAAGACCCCTCTCAGTCTGCAGCCACACCCCGACATCATCCAGTCTACCTCCACTGAGCAGTCCATCCAGTCTGGACTGCCAACCCCCCCCAAGCAGACCGGTCCAGCTGGCCACTATATGTCCATATGTACACTCTCCCCTCAGCCTGAGCCTCAGGATAGTCCCCCAAATTTAGGGGGAGGGGAGGTGGTCTTGGCTACACATCAGCACCATGGAAGATTCCCAGTGCCTCAATTGGCAGGCCCACTGATTGGTCCTCAACTGCTGGCACATGCCAACCTCCTCTTACAATATCAATGTCCACTCCTCGCCCAACCGCAGGGGGGTGGTGCGAGGGCGGCCCAGTTAATAGGTAGACCTGCACAACTAATTGCACGCTGGAACGGGATCTTGTTTAATCTTAGAATCCATTACATGCCGGCTGCTGCCAGCAGATGAATGAAGACAACATGATGATTGGGTCTCAGGAAGAGCAAATAAAGAATAACAGCGCGAGGAAGGTTTGACGCTCGGCGTGGCAGCTGTTCCTCACATCTGGTGGGTCCAGGGAACGAAATGTTGCCGCTTCTTAACTCAACTAAGACTGGCAAAACAAACAGTGGAGTGAACTTGTCAACAAAGGTCAATATAGGAACTGTTATCTGTTGAACCCTCAAAGTGACATCCATGCTCCACTGTAAAATTAAGAGACCTTTGAGTCTTTTCTTTGAAGAAACCTTAAAGAAGACCTATGATGAATTACATCTTTTCTGAGGTATGTATGTTGTTGCAATGTTGGATACCCGCGTTCAACAATGCCAAATCATCAAATCATAAAGTCGATGTATTATGGAATGAGCTTGCGCGCACTTTTTGATGCCTCTGCTGGCGGGGTTTGCATATGGCTACACCAGGGATGTCAAACATGCGGCCCACGGGCCGGACAGGTTCAATCCGGCCCGCAAGATGAGTTTGCTAAGTTTAAAAATTAATTTCATTTTATTACCTATTCTGTGTTATGTGTTTTATGTTGCACCAAGAAAAATTTCTAGTTTTTGAACCCGTTCTCAAACAATGGCAATAACAACTATTGTGATTCTGAGCCGCATTTTTAAACTAAAGAAACTGCTGTTCTAAATGTGATTGTAAATAATGTAAATAATTCAATGTATATACTCTGATGATTATCTTGTGTGATGACTGTATTATGATGATAGTATATATTTGTATCATGAATCAATTTAAGTGGACCCCGACTTAAACAAGTTGAAAAACTTATTCGGGTGTTACCATTTACTGGTCAATTGTACGGAATATGTACTGCACTGTGCAATCTACTAATAAAAGTTTCAATCAATCAATCCACTGGGTGTCGCAATAGCATTCCTAGTATGCAAGGAAAATGGGTTATACCGGGGCGAGCAAGAGGTCCACGGTAAATGCTGCATGAGACACTACACATTGATATAGTTCTGTAAAAATTATTGTCTTCTTCGCAAATTTAAATACATTGAACAGTGGAAATGACAAATGAGGTAGTTGATACACAGAAATGTTTTTATTTAGTTTCTGTTCAATCCTAGCTGGGCTGTGACTTAAAGTTTAATTGCTTTGTAGAAACACTGTAATTAAGTCTAAGTTCATTGTGTTCGTCATGGTGTTTTTGGAACTGCCTCAATTTTTTCCTCAGAAATGTAAACTACCTTGAAATGTTCATAAGGATTATATGTGATATTTACATTTTCAGAATGTGCTTGTTCTATTTCGGGCCAATTTGAAGTTGTCGTAGTTGTATTTTTAAGTTATTATGCCATGATTTTTCCCGTCCGGCTCACTTAGGAATAGATTTTCCTCCATGCGGGCTCTGAGCTAAAATGAGTTTGACACCCCTGGGCTACACTATAAACGACACCTTTTTAGAGGTGAGGTCAATCTCAGCTTCAGGCTAAAAAACCCAACAAAAAGGTAGGATAAGGTATTTAGGTATTAAGCTTGGCATGCACATAACATGCCAATCAATCAATCAATGTTGATTTATATAGCCCTAAATCACAAGTGTCTCAAAGGGCTGCACAAGCCACAACGACATCCGTGGTACAGAGCCCACATAAGGGCAAGGAAAAACTCACAACCCAGTGGGACGTCGATGAAAACATGAATGTGCAACATGCAGTGACATAAATGCTGATAAAAGCAGCATTTTCAGTCTGAATCGATCAGAGAGTGTCCAGGTGTACCTATTTTTGTGACCGGGTGAATCTATATAATGTTTATGGAGTTTGTTTTTGAGCATGTCTGGAAAAAAAAAAATTGCGGTAGATAGACCGCTTCAAGATATATATTTAAACAGTGTACATTTTCAACAGATAAATTACAATACTTTTGGAGAGGGTGGGGCGGGGTTTCATTTGCAAACTGGGAATGCCTCCAGAAACGAACAGAAAGACTCAAGAAATGACCTGTACGCAAAATCTATACCAAAGTATATTCAATATGTATTATCTGGACCACAATGAAGTGTTTTAAATTTCGAATAAAATTAACATAGGTTCCTTTTAAAAATGCATTGCTTGTTTGGGAAAAAAAGCACAAATGAATGACTTCTTCACCATCTGAGGGGAATTATGGATCATTAATAAAACAAAGCATCGGCACATTTCTTTTCTTTGTATCCAAGTCTCAAATGAACAGGGAGAATTTACTCCGTATTATTTGATTGATCCCCCCTCCAACGTGCTCATCCATCATAGACCTGTTCAATACTTGCACCCCATCATAACTCCATAGCTCACTGAAAGCTTTACAATGGACTTTGGGCATCATTCACAGGAAGCAAACATATATACATTGCACAATCAATTCTATTTGTATTAATTATGCATCAAAATAAGCGCAGCAGTAGTAACGCAATCGGGCCAACTCAGCTTCTGCAGCGAGGAACACATCTAACATCTGTTTTACATTAATGATTCCGAGTGCAGTTCCTGAGCTGCTCTAATATTCACAAGGGCGATGAGCGAGCACGGTAATTGGGATACGTTGGCGATGTCTTACTATGTAGCGCCAGATTCAGGGCAACGAAGGGAGTTTACTAGCATTCCTAAGACTCATCAAATATGTACTGAAAGCATTTGGTCCGGGCCCAAACAGACAGGAATTTGACTGTTGTGATGAAAATAATGTATATTTAGTCACGGGGATGGTAAAAATACATTGAATTGAGGAATTTTGGGAGTGGTAGAAGTGTGTTGTTCATGTCAAATCAACACTACAGACTTGCAGATTTGGTAACAGGATGCTGTGAAATTTTACAAGAAGTGATAACTAGAAATACGAGTCAATAGACTTAGACTTCCTTTTATTGTCATTTAAATTTGAACTTTACTGATAAGAACACAATTTTGTTACATTAGCTCGTTGTAGTGCAGGATAAAATAGCAAAAAGGTGCAGATATAAATAAATAGAGTACTGTACAGATACATATATTGTACTTTTGCATATGCATCCACGTTTATGGATGTATGTTATATTGTCTTTATATTCCAGCGAGTTAATCCGTTTTTGGGGGGAATTGAGGGGATTATTATGATGCGTTCAAGAATCTTATGGCCTGAGGGACGAAGCTGTTACAGAACCTGGAGGTTCTGCTACGGAGGTTGAAAAGCACTGGGTTAGATTTTACTCTGTGACAGCTGGTCTGGGTATTTGAATGTAAACAACAGGCTTGGCTTCTGTATCCCCACCTTTCTTTATACTATATCTGTAAAACAAATAAACAATCATTTGAGAACTGATACGCAACTTTTACAAGAGCATTAATTGAGTCCTTGGCAGTTGAAGGACAGTAAACGAGCGCTTCCTTGGCTGGCTGCTTAACAACAAAGCAATGTGACCACACAGATGAATGCAGAAGACTAATGACGGTCCAATTTAGATGCGAGAGCAATCGTGAGAGCCACGCCATGTATCAGCACCTGATGACGTGTCCATCCCAGGGGCGAACGCGGTGCCGCGCCCGCAACCCGACAAGCCGACATAATGAACAGTCTCGCTATTGAAGGCTTACTAATTGATTATGGCGAAAACAGAGTATTACTCAGCCCTTGATGGCAGCTCTAAGGTGTGCTGAGACACTTTATCAACGCTTTATATTGCACCTCGTCCAGGCCCAGGGGGCCTTAGACCATGTCTACACTAAGTCGTTTAACCCCTTAAAACAGGGGTGTCCAAACTTTTTCCACTGACGGCCGCACACGGAAAAATTAAAGCATGTGGGGGCCATTTTGATATTTTTCATTTTCAAACCATAACAAAATATATGGATTTTTTATTTATTTTACCTTTAGGGGTCCCGGGGACCATAAAGGGTCTCAGTCATTAAAATGTTAAAAATAAGTCAGATTATTATTTTTTTTAAATTATTTAACGCTTACAGTAAATCTCTATATCAACTTCAAGTTGATATAAAGTAATACAAATTTAAAAAAAATGTTTTATGGCTTTTCTGTCAAAAACAACTTAGATTTTTTATAGTAAAACTGAAATATGCAGTATTTAGTAATTAGAGCCCTAAAAGATCAATAATGCAGGACACCATTGATTTTAATTCTTTCATATTTTTTAGTAATCACAGTGAAAAGATAAATAAAAAATCACTAAATATATTTGGGATCCAAAAGGTGCCCCACTCATAAAGTGATACATTTTTATTAGTTTTTTCTTTTACTTTCAACACTTAAGTTACGAGATCAACTTCAGATATATCTGTCGATTTTATGCTGGAACTATTATTTTGTTTGTTTTATGCGCTTTTGTTAAAGAAAACTTTGATGTTTTTATATGGCTACTACATAATATATACAATATTTACCACATAAACCATTTTAAAGTGAAATATCTGAAGTAATTGGAGCCCTGAAAATAATTCATTATAACATGGATTTTTTGTCTTTTTTTTTTTTTTTTGAGCAATGGCAAAAACAGAAAAATAAAGAAAGACAAAAGAAAAAAAACAGCCTGCATGGCAGCTTTTGTGTCAACATTGCAACTTGGACACGGATAAGGTTAGGTGGGATTTACCCTGGATAACCTTATCCGGTGTCTTAAAATAGACCAGTGCAGCTCTCGCCAGGGGTTACATACACTAGGTCTAATAGTTTTATAACATTTCATTATCCTCTTACATGTTTCATGACACAGAACACTGGCATAATTTACAAGAATCCAGAAAATGAATGTGTTGCACATCTCGCTGCAGGCATACACCAAACTCAACCAGGTGTGTCCGCCACTGCAAATGAGGGATTTCAGGGCATTACACGCCAGGCTGTTGCTCATCGAAGCAGACAGAAGCCGCTAAAGGTGGGAGGTGCATGTACAAGGACCGTTGTCTTTGATTAACTAATTAGAGACGTTATCAAGGCTAAACACAAGTCATTACCGACTGGCTTTCGTCGGCCGGGCGCTCATTTCCCCGCGGACCGCCGACCACCGTTTTCCCATTCTCTTGGCTTGGTCTGCAGCAGCTCAGGATACTTATTAAATCTATAACAAGCGATTCTGCGTTTTAAATGGAGCTCTAATTGACTTTCATGTGAAGAAAGCAATGCGGCTGACGCAGTTTGTATTAGTTCAGCCACTGATGCAATCACTGTTGTGGTACGAGACGCAGACGATGGGAGGTCATTAGTTAACCCCACAGCTAAGGAGTTGGTTTTTTTCCAGGCACATATGCTTGGACTAATGTATAATTATGCAAGGGAACCACAGTGGAACTGTCACACCGTGAAGAAAAATGGTGGAAAAGATGTGTGTGTTTGTGAGGCTTCGTTCACACAAACATTTGAAAAACTCAGAGCACACTTTTGCTCAGCGTTCACGCTGTTTTCGTTTTTTTGTCCCGGGCCCAAAGGTTGCACAAAAAATAATATTATGCATAAAATAAAGACTTGATTGAGCTTTTGTGAAATATTATGTGATATGACTTACTTTCTGTTAGTTTTAAATGTCTCTGAGGCTCATTCTACACTAAGCCGGCTGAGGTTATCCAGGGTAAATCCCACCTAACCTTATCCGTGTCCACACACACACAATGGCCGTTTAAGACCCCCGCACACCTCCGTACGCCGGCCCAACGCGACCTAGTACGCATGCGTGGAAAATGCGCACCTCATAGACACCTCCAGTGTTGCTTTGTGTGCTAGTTCTTAAATGTAACTTATCTGAACAATATCCAGCGTTGTGGTATTTCAATTCACTGGAATCCAGTGTGCTGTGGAGCCCTATTGTAGTGAATCACACCTGAGACATCATAAATTAATCAAATCTTTAATAAACACGTGAAAGTAAACAATGTGATAAAGAACATATTACAACAATCAATCTAGGGATCTAGATATCTGGTCAAGACACTCCTCACTCTTTTGCCTTCACCTTCATTGTCCATTCTTTTTGGTGACTTTATATCCTCTGGACCTAGACGTTGAGTCCGCGACATACATGGCGAACAATAACTGATACAGTTTGCTTTGCCAGTCCAAAAGCATTCGTCGTTTTCCGTAGTCTTCCCTTATTGGCCGTGTCATACAAAGCACATGCTACCTTTTTTTTTTTTATCACATCCACGGGAACTCGCATTCTTGTTGTCTCTCCTTCGACAAATGGACAAAGTTTTTCGCTAAGTAGAAACACAGCTGACCTGGACATTCGAAAGTTCTCTTGCCGTCTGAGAAGTGTAGTATCCCAAATAGCTGCAATTGTTTTCTCTTAAGGTATTCATGTGGGATTTCCACAAGTGAAACACGGGCATGTCTGGATGACTCGCCTCCATATTTCCAGTGGTAAGCTCCGAGTTACAAAACCACTTTATTATGAAGCTGGCTGTGGCGCGTTCTTTCTGACGTCACTTCCTGTGTGGGGCACAGTCTTTCTGGCGTCCTCAGGGACTCATCCCACCCAGGTCACCACTGGCTTGAACTCTTGCCCTCAGGGAGGCGCTATAAGACCATCAAAGCAAGGACTAATAGACTGAAAAACAAGTTTCTATCCTATAGCTGTTATTGCCCTAAAATCTGCACTTACCTGAACACTCACCACTTTATTAACTTGCTTAACTCTGATAGAGATATGCCTGTGCAATATGTTTTTAACATTTTTATTATTTTTTTAATAATTTGTATTATTGTTTGTTGTCTTAGTGTATTTTATGTAGGTTGTTTTAAAAGCACTGAGCTGGATTGTGTTTCAATTTCGTTGTTTCCATGCAATGACAATAAAGGTATTATGATTCTGACTTCCTCTCAAAACTCAGTTTGTAAACGATCAATGAGTCCATACAAAGCAAAGAGGCGGAGATTCAAGAAATGCACGGCGCACTTACCCCTGTAAAAAAATATCCAAGGAGGGGGACCTTGAACGATGAATTAGTGTGGCCGAAACAAGGCTAAGGCTAAATAATTATTTGTTTAAGGGGTTATCCGGCTTAGTGTAGACATAGCCTGAGCATCTTTGTGATATTGTTTTACACTTTTGGGCCACCGTAGTTGCGCCTCTCTGTAGAAAGAAGGTAGCGACAAGCACCTGACAGCTCAGCTCAGCTTCACGATGAGAAGTGGGACATTACATTTACCTACATTAGAGGTGGGGGAAATAATCGCAGTTTGGACATGGACGATTGTAGAATCAATTAGTAAACGTCAATCACAATATTTTAATCAAAAAACTAGAACGATATGGCATCAGAGGGTTAGTCTTAAACTGGATAAGAAGTTATCTAACGAACAGGAAACAATACGTGAAGCTAGGCGAACACATGTCTACAACGCTAAATATATCCTGTGGTGTACCTCAGGGATCAATATTAGGACCTAAATTATTCAATCTCTATATAAATGACATTTGTAAAGTTACAAAAGATTTAAAGTTAGTATTATTTGCGGATGATACAACAGCGTTTTGTTCAGGAGAGAACACGCAGGAGATAATACAAATAATAACAGAAGAAATTAACAAATTAAAAAGATGGTTTGACAAAAACAGACTATCGTTGAATCTTAGTAAAACTAAAATAATGCTATTTGGTAATAGTAGAAGAGAAAGTCAAACACAAATACAAATAGACGGAATAGAAATTGAAAGAGTAAATGAAACCAAATTTCTAGGTATAATGATTGATGATAAATTGAACTGGAAATCTCACGTAAAAAATATACAACATAAAGTAGCAAGAAACACGTCAATAATGAATAAAGCAAAACATGTTCTAGACAAAAAATCACTTCATAGTCTATACTGCTCACTAGTGTTACCATATCTGAGCTACTGTGTAGAAATATGGGGAAATAATTACAAAAGTACACTTCATTCATTAACGGTGTTACAAAAAAGATCAGTTAGAATAATACATAATGTTGGATATAGAGAACATACAAATCCTTTATTTATTGAATCAAAGATACTGAAATTCCACGACATAGTGAATTTGCAAACAGCTAAAATTATGCACAAAGCAAACTATAACCTGCTACCCAAGAATATACAACAATTCTTCTCAACAAAAGAGGAGAAATATAATCTTAGAGAAAAAGGTAATTTAAAACATTTGTACGCACGTACAACACTTAAGACCTTCAGTATATCAGTATGTGGAATTAAATTATGGAATGGATTAAGCAAAGCAATCAAACAATGTACTAATATGATCCACTTCAAGAAACTCTTCAAACTCAAAGTGTTTACAAAGTACAAAGAAGAAGAACCATGACAAACATATTCAATTTATTTCATCCATTCATTCATTCATTCTTAAAGTAATCTTACTTATCTCATCATATGAAATATGACTTTCTTCACCAATTATTATTATTAAATTCTTACTATTATTTATTTATTTATTTTTATTGTGATTACATATGGAGTTTATTGTGAAACAATTGAGAACAGGAAGTGAATAAAAAAAGTTTCAGCAACTGTTATGTAAAGAAAAGGGGTAGGATTAAATAAGCTCTGCTTCTTCCTACTCCTTTTCGAACATGTTGAAAAGAGAAACTGGAAATTGTGATGTATCATGTTGTATGCTTGCATGTTCGAAATAAACATAAACTCAAACTCAAACTCAATAATCAATAATCGATTTAAATATTGTAAATAAAGTAATGCAGACCGTTCTAAAAATTGGCTGACTGCAGCGAGCCACCTCACTGAGAGATCCGACCAGTTCCTTTATTATCAGTCGCTTGTTTTGCACACATTTCCATGATTTTAATAAATGTGATGGGAATTTCTTATTACAAATGGACTGTTTTTAAAAGTTGCAAGTGATAAATGCTTATTTAGTGAAACAAAAATAAATGTAAAACTGCATCAATATACACAAATTAAAGATGCATCAATAATCGATTCTTAATCGAATTGTAGCTCCTGAATCGTAATCGAATCATTAGGTGTCCAAAAATTCCCACCTCGACTTACTAGCAATAATTATGATGTTGTAACGATAGGGAAGCGTAGCTTTCGGCGTGACCCCAGAGATGCCGAGATGGCAGCTGGAATGTAATTAAAATAATATTTAATTTAACAAAATAAGGCAAGTGCAGCAATGAATTGCACAAGACACGAAACCTCTTAGAAAAACAACACATAATAACCGTGTACAAAATGCAAGGATTTAATTTCGTCTAAGAGACGGGCAAGCACATATACAGTAGGAAGGAGATTCGAATGACCCCATTTGTCACGCTTTACCTGACACATGAAAAGTGACGAATTGGGCGAGGGGGTGCACTATCCACGTTAGCCGCCAGATGGCAACAATATATTGTCCATATGCTTATGAACATTTTTAAAATATGCTTTGGGGCACTTCCAACTTTGACCGCAGCATCAGTAGCTATGTAGAGCGGCGCTTTCCATCATTTTCACCAGACTGCATTGCAAAATGATTAACCTCCCCCTTTCCTCTCACACGAGTGCCATATGTATCCCTTCCCTACTGTAGGAGCCTGATTGGCAACGAAGAAGAGGCACGAACCAGTTGCCAATCAGGCACAGGTGTGTAAACCAGCGGCCAGTAGCAGACAGGGGAAGTGACATTACAAAATAAGAGCACTGGACAGGAACACAAATACCACACAGAGGAAAAACAATACAATTCCACAACTGTCACAGAAGTCTTGACAGATGTCTTACTTTTGTTAAATACATTCCACAGGTTGTAGAAAGTCTTTGTGTATAAAAAATTAGGGATGCACAATATTTTTCTGCATAATTTTCTGTATCACAATACCAATTCCGACAAGTCATTTATATATATATTTTTTTTATATTTAACTGTGTTTTCTGCACCTGTAAATATGTCCTGACAAAAGCCAGTATGTTCGATAGTGCTCAAAGCCTGGCAGTCCAGCACCATCACTTCTATGATGCAATCACTCCAGTCGTCTCTAGCTAACCTTTTGCACTTTTCAAAAGCTGCCTCGATAGTAACAAGCCGGTGCTTTTCTTTGTGGCTGACTTTGTTCTTCGTAGGCTTTCAAAACAATGGCGTTTCATGTGGCTGATGAGGTTTGATGTGTTGAAGCACAGTGTTTCTTTCCGTGGATGTTTGCGGAACATTTGCTGCAAAAATGTCTTTCTCTGAAACATCGAAGAAGCCAACCACAATCGACGCCATGTTTGTTTACAATGAACTCGGCACGGCATGTAGGAGAACAAGGAGCGCTTGATTCGTTCACCCTCAACCACCTCCAGCACAATACAGGTAATCTCACTTCAATAGAGGTTATTTTTATTATTATTACTACTGGTTATTAGATCCTTTAGATAATTATTCCCACAAATGTTCCTGCAAACAATATATTGTCCATATGATTACAAGGAAAAATGGGTACAAGCCGTTCACTCAAGTCAAGCAGACCTGGCACATCCTTTGGTCTTGAGCTTGTTTGGTCCACAGTAGAGTTCAAAGGATCATGTTCACCAAACCAACCATACACACTAAACAATGCTGGGTTATTTTGATAACCCAATTGATGAGTTGTGAGTGTTGGGTTACATTTTTTTGTTATTTTTATGAATAACAATCCATTTTTTGGTATCATTTTAACTCAATTTCTGGGATTTCAAAATTATGAACCATTTTTGGGTTGTTTTTCAATGAGTGACGAATTTATGGGTAAAAGGCTTTTTTTTATTATTAAAAAATTAATTTTTTCTAGAAGGGAATTGTATTAAGGATTAATCTCATTAACATTATTTACGATCACACATCTTATGTACATGAAAATATTTGAGCATGCTGTACAGAACTACAATTGCCATGATCCATGTTTGTTTAGTTTTTGACTCCCTCAGTTCCTGTTTTGAGCACCCCTAGTTTTGTGTTTTAGTTGCCATGACTGCAGATTGTTTTCACCTGCCTCTGATTAGTGTTCGGGATGCTCACCTGCTCCTGAGCACTAATCAGAGAGCTACTTATTCCCTGCTTTTCGCCACACTCAGTCGGGCTTTCTTACCTGCTTCCACGCAGCGGTTCCGACGGCTACTAATTTGATTCTTGAGCTAAGCTTCGCCTTTTTGTTTGCCTGTTTACATGCTAAGCTTTTCTTGATCGCTATTCCGTTAGCTTCCCGTGCTATCGGCACGCTAGTGCTCTTTTGTTTGTATCCCGCATGATTTATGGACAATAAATCATTCCCTTACCGGCACCTTGCCTCCAGAGTCCCGTCTGCATCCTGGGAGAACAATCCACGCAGCAAAATGCAACCCCGACTATGACCATAAACGGCAATTCTTGTAAAAAAAAAAACAATTCACTCATATCTTGCTTTTGAGTATATTTAAATGGAATAAAAATAATTTTGATCAATAGTTGGGAAGGAGTAGGACAAACCAGCAGTAGAGTGTATAATTTTTAACCAACTATTGGATCAAGGAGCGCTAAATTGCACAACCCAATAGTTGGGTCTGGAATAACCCAACATTGTAGTGAGCATGTGTGAAATAAATTCAACCCAATAGTTGGGTTATGAATCAACCAACATTGAGTTAGCACAACTCAACTTTTGGGATAAATAATTCAACCCAATAGTTTGGTTGGGTATAACCCAACATTAAGTTATCTTAACTCAACTTTTTGGTTAAATAATTCTACGCAAATGTTGGGTTGAAAAAATTTACCCAAAATGTTGGGTTAAAATAACTCAAATAAGGGGTTCATCCTTTTCTGAATCAGCCGTTGGGTTATTATTTAACCCAACATTTTTTTGTGTGTACAAAGCAAAAACGCAAGTTTGTTTTAACTGGACCAAAAACGACAAGTGTGAACACACTCTTTATGTCAGTGCCGGTCAATTGTACTGAAATGTCCACTGCAGAGGACACTACTGACTCCAATAAAAAAGTTGTCATTTTTATGTTTTTTTAAATAAGTTGCAGGAAGTGATTCAATGTTGAATGAAAATAAACACAGCACGCTCATTTTCGCCTGGATTTAAGAACCTGGTGTGAAGCAAAGGCTTCTCCTCCCATCTGACGGCGTCGCACAGTCGCAGTGGAGTGGCCACCGCACCAGAAAAAAGAAGACGAGCCTCGGTCAGAACGGATCGCTCCGGTCTAATTGAGTCCTTTGGGCCCTAAGGCTCGGCTGATCAGAGACTTGTTACAGGAATCCGGTTTCATGGTTTCCAAACAATAAGGTTTCAAAGAAGGGATTTACAGTCCTTCGGGATTCCTCCTCCCCCCACACCCCCCTAACCTTTCTGTGACTTTTGCGCTTCTCTCTTGGTTGTCGGCGCCAGTGTTTCTCCATGTTGAGTCCAATTATGATCACAGGCGGACACTAGTTGAGTCCCGAGGATTCACAAGTGCCCATGGAGGGGATCCTGCATGTGATTGGATATGGATGGTGCATGCCTGGGTGCTATACAGATCTGCAGAGTGGGAAGAATCGGGTCTTTCTTTCTGTACTGGTATGCATCATGATGTAAATTTTGTAAAACACTATGTAGTCATATTAATGAGTAAAATAGGAGTAAAAAGTGGGCATGGTAGATTCTGGCCGCAGGCTGGACAACTAGGTAGAACTAAGTACATCGGAACAAAATGTTGCAAAATCCTCAAAGTGGTGCCGCAACATTCTAAAATATTCCCTATATGTGGCCCTTTTTGGAAAAGGTCTTGATACCAGGCTTTTAGCTTGCTGGTCAGCACACTAGCCTCTCATGCAGACGACCAGGGTTCGCGTCCCCATGCAGAATGTGTTAAAGGCAAGGGGCCGAATAATCTGGATTACAATCGCACGTACTTGAAATCCATGATCAGAGCTGCTGTTCAAGTCAGGTATTAAATGCTGCCTATATTTACTGCTTGATAGGTTGTATTTAAAACAATGCTAATGGTTATATTTGTTTTGCATGCTATTATGTTATATTGAGGACCATCATGTTTCCACTGGCAAAAGTTCAACATGTCCAAAAAAGAATAGCGAGAAGTTTAGTGATCGAAGCCATATGGGGTTCACTTTCTGCAGGTGTTTGAAGTTTTCAAAAAAGGAAACGAATATAATATGTATCGTATTTTCTAGACTATAAGGCGCTACTTTTTCTCCACGCTTTGAATTAAGTGCTTTATACAATGCTGTGGCGTTTTTTTTCTTCGTTTTTCCAGGTTACAAGCTTTTGCCTCATCAAATTAGACCAGTGAAATTGCCGGACGAGTCCCGGTGGGCCGATGAAACTGATCACATTAAATCAAACGCACTCACACAATCAATCAGTCAGCCATTTAGCATGTTATGCCCTCACCATCATCATGGCGAAGACACGTCTAAATGCACACAAAGCACAAAGCCAAATGCGATCGACCCGACCATCGAAAAAGAAATCCACCATCAACAGGTCCTGAAAGCTCGGACCGCCATGCGCCAAAGAATACGACACAAGCAATGAGGCGACCCCCCTTGAGATGAAAGTGAAAGCGAAAACGAAGCAGAGCAAACACCGTTCGAAGCAACCCTGAGCTCCCTCAACTCTGACACCGGAGAAGACGACCCCAGCAGCCCTCGGGCACCGGAGGAGGAGGTGGAAGACAAAGGCCGTGCTCGATGAACTATCCGGTAAGCTACTGCATGCCGTCTTACAGGCACTGTCTTTTGTTCAACTTGTGAATAAACACAATGTGTACACCTGCGCCTTGTAGACATGTGCGGCACATATATGGACAAAATAAAAATAAGTGGGTGTGGTTTATATTTGGGTGCGTTCTATAGTCTGGAAAAGACGATATAGATGCGTTCTATTTACGGTACTGGTTGTATTCTTTTCGGAGGTACTTAGTTACACTGAGGACCATCACGTTTCCACTCGCGAAATTCAACATGTCCGAAAAAGGGGTCGAGAGAAGTCCAGTGAAAAAAATTATTGTTGGTTCTCTTCCTGAATGTGTTTGAAGATCTCTAATGGGCAGCCTAAAAGAAGAGATGGTTAGATTATGCCAGTGTTTTTCAACCACTGTGCCACGGCACACTGACATACAGTCTGGTGTGCAGGGGGAGATTATCTAATTTCACCTATTTGGGTTAAAAATATTTTTTGCAAACCAGTTATTATAGTTTGCAAATTACGTGTTGTTGTTGAGTGGTCCGTGCTGTGTGCTCGGCAGAGTAACCGTGTAATACTCTTCCATATCAGTATGTGGCAGCCGATAGCTAATTGCTATGTAGATGTCGGAAACAGCGGGAGCCAGTGTGCAGGTAAAAAGGTGCCTAATGCTTAAACCAAAAATAAACGAAAGGTGAGTGCCCCTAAAAAAAGGCATTGAAGCTTAGGGAAGGCTGTGCAGAACGAAACTAAAACTGAACTGGCTACAAAGTAAACAAAAACAGAATGCTGGACGACAGCAAAGACTTACTGTGGAGCAAAGACGGCGTCCACAATGTACATCCGAACATGACATGACAATCAACAATGTCCCCACAAAGAAGGATAAAAACAACTGAAATATTCTCGATTGCTATAACAAAGTAGAAGCGGGAAATATCGGGAAGACATGAAAGAAGGAAGACATGAAACTGCTACAGGAAAAAAACACAAAAAGAGAAAATGCCACCAAAATAGGAGCGCAAGACAAGAACTAAAACACTACACAGGAAAACAGCAAAAAACTCAAAATAAGTCACGGCGTGATGTGACAGGTGGTGACAGTACACCTACTTTGAGACAAGAGCTATATTGATGCATGTTTGGTTATGGTTTAAAGTCATATCCAACAATTGCGACAACAACTTTTTACTGTCAACTGAGTTTCGTTTTTTTAATGATTTCTGCTGGTGGTGTGCCTTCGGATTTTTTCAACGCAAAAAATGTGCCTTGGCTCAAAAAAGGTTGAAAAGCACTGGATTATGCAATAAAACTGAAGGCAAAGCAAACTGAAGGCAAAGCACACTGCTGCGCTTTTTGAACAGTAGAGCAATATATGGTCCTTCGATCACTATCTCTCCGCTGCCTCTGTAAAGTAATAAGAACAAATGACGTTGGCCTTTTCGAAGAAGCCAATTGTCTCACTGGAGTCAGCCGAGCATCCACAAAGGTGTTTTCCCAGCACCCCGCTCCATTCAGCGCTATCAACTACAGTCAGGGGTCTAGATAAGCTTCCTGTGGAGCAGTAAAGGCCAGAACAAGCACGGACAAAATGGGGGTTTTAACAGAGGCAAGGCTTGCTCGAGTGTTGCAGTTCATGAATTAGAGAGCAGAGCAAACACAAGCTGCAAACATGGCCGAGGACTACTCTGATTCCTATCACCTGTGCTACTATTTACTGTGAGCGTGATGTCAAAATGCAAAACAGGGCGAGCGTTTTTTTGTTTTTTTTTGTAGCCTGAAGGATGAAGCCGGGAGGCGAGGAAAGAGGGGGCTGACATGCACAGCGCGGCATCCACCTGATGCCACTACGCCTTAACGCCGCCCCGCCTGGCCCTCCTTTTGTAGGCCAAAGCGTCTCGCCGAGCAGGGAGGCGAACACAAAGCCAGAGACAAGACTCTCTGCAGGACACCCTGGTGCCGTCAGCGCTCACAGGCTGCATCACAAAGCCATCATCTGGGCCCCCCGACACCTCGTTAGCCAGCACACTCCCTGCAGCCCCTCATATGGCAGAGGGCTTCACTGCGAGCCGCCTGCTGGCGCTGGCCGGCCGCTACAACCATTAAGAATCACACACACACACACACACACACAATTGAGGGATGTGGAACAAAGGGCAAAAGGAGGAATACACGAGCAATAAAAAGCACCTGTTTCACGGGGGGTTCAAGGCCCCGCTCGAGCCTTTTCATGGGTGTTTGCTGAGGTTGTTAAAGCTGATCTTTGCAGCTGACGACCACAATAAAAGGGCCTCAAATGCCTCCTGCACTCGCTCTATAATGTGTTTTTTTATTATTATTATTTTGCAGTCCAAGATGGAGGAGACAAGAGAATTTCAATAAACTAAGCTATAAACTTGGAGGTTTAAATAAAAAAATGTTGATAACGATATACCTCAAGTTAAATTAAAAAATATATATAACAAGAACAAAAATCATACATAAAAAAATATTAATGAAAATACTCTGATATTTAGGTTTGGGTACCGGATTTACTACTTTTATAGGTACCGGCCAATTTTGCGTAAAATCAAACGGGACCATATGCCTTTGTTGCCCGTAACGTCACGTCCGGTTGAAGCATTTGGCGGGGAAACACGTACTCAAACACTCAAAGTGGACTCAGCCGGACTGCCTCGAGGTAATGTTGCAAGTGTCCATGACAACGAAGCAAGTATGCCTGATAGAAAACGCACGGAAGTACAGTATGGCACCACGTTTCAAAATGCGCTAGCTTGATGCTCTTTTACATTGGCTATGCCACATACATGAAACATCAACGATTTGACATGGCGATTTCAACACCTCCAAATTTGGTAATTAAAAGTACAATTAAGATGCTCGCTGGTGTGTAGTAAGCACAATACTTACAGTATAAACACTTTGTAAGACTGAACAAAAAAAAGAATGGCATATTCAGCTTAATGGCAAAGACTACTTCCTGACTGCATCAACACACCATAGTCTTTACACTACTGCCATCTAACATCTTGGAATTGCGACTGCACGCAAAGTCTACTATTTAATACTTGCAAGTTATACTCAGAAGTGTAAGAAATTAACTGGACAGCTCAGTTATACACTCATCCATCAATGTTCTTTATCAGTTCAGTATTAAATGTTAAATTAAAATCATATATTATTAAACAACTAGATGAGGCAAGTCCTGAAGGAATTGCGTGTGAATGCTCCAATGCTGAAGTTGAACTGAAATGCTGACAGAATGTAGTATGAATGTAAAAATAGTTTGAATGTTGGAATGGTTTGAATGTTGAAGAGTTTGAATTTCCAGGAAAACTGGAATTTTTATTGGAACTTGGGAACGTGTTAGTTTGAATGTCCAGGATGAGTGGAATGTGTTGATGTTGGAATGTTTTGAATAGGTTAAAAATGTGTTGGAATTGTGCAACTTGGAAAAATGTCACATTCATTTCAATGGGAATTTCATGGACATTTGGGAATTTTGGGAAAAGCGGGAACATTTTTTGAAACTGCTAAAAACATTTGAATGTTCTAAATGGGTGGTTGGTGTTGGAATTTTTCAAGTTGGTCGAGAATGTTGAAGTAGTAACATTTATAATTGAGAAATAGTATTACGGAATTCAATGGGAACTTCCTGGAAATTTGGGAATTTAAAGGTTGGAAATAAGGTCAGAAAAAAACAGGAATTCCTGGAAATGTATTGAACGTGGAAAAATGGTTGTTAGAATTTCCATGATGAATTGAACGTGTTGAAGGTGGAATGGTTTGAATCGGTTAAAAAATGTGGGAATTGTGGAAGTTTGAAAAATGGATCATTAATTTTGAATGGGGAAAACGTCCCTAAAAACGGGAAATTCTAGAAAATCCGCAATTTTTTTTTAGAATTGTTGAAGGAGAGCACATACTTCCTGAACAGGCTGAAAATGGAACAGTTGAATCGGATAAAAAATGTGGGAGTTGTGGAACTTAGAAAAATGTCCCATTCATTTCAATGGGAATTTCATGGACATTTGGGAATTTTGGGAAAAGCGTGAACATTTTTTGAAACTGCTAAAAACATTTGAATTTTCTAAATGAGTGGTTGGTGTTGGAATTTTTCAAATCGGTCGAGAATGTTGAAGTAGTAACATTTTTAATTGAGAAATAGTATTACGGAATTCCTGGAATCTCGGGAAAGCCAGGAATTCAAAAAACAACTTTAACTGATTAAGAGGAATGTTTTGACAGTTGAAAGGTTGAAGTGGGTTGAAAAATGTGGAAGGAGTAGTCGACAGAAAAAAGGGTGGAAAAAGGGTTTAAAGAAACGGAAATTCCTGGAATTTTTTTGAACTTGGAAAATGTTGAATATCCAGGATGAGTAGAATATGTTGAAGGTGGAATTGGTTGAAAAGTGTGGAAATGGTGGAAGTTTGAAAAATGGCCAATTCATTTGGAATGGGGAAAATGTCCCGGAAAACCTGGACTTCTGGGAAATCTGGGAATTTTTGGAATTTGTCAAGGGAAAGCCCGCGATTCCCGAATAGGCTGAACAGTTAGAAGTTGGAACAGTTTGAATCGGGTGAAAAATGTGAAAGGTAGAGCGCGCCAAAATCTGGAGAAGAAGTACAAACACCGTTTCCATATGAGTTGGGAAATTGTGTTAGATGTAAATATAAACGGAATACAATGATTTGCAAATCCTTTTCAACCCATATTCAATTGAATGCACCACAAAGACAAGATATTTGATGTTCAAACTCATAAACTTTATTTTTTTTTGCAAATAATTATTAACTCAGAATTTCATGGCTGCAACACGTGCCAAAGTATTTGGGAAAGGGCATGTTCACCACTGTGTTACATGGCCTTTCCTTTTAACAACACTCAGTAAACGTTTGGGAACTGAGGAGACACATTTTTTAAGCTTCTCAGGTGGAATTCTTTCCCATTCTTGCTTGATGTACAGCTTAAGTTGTTCAACAGTCCGGGGGTCTCCGTTGTCGTATTTTAGGCTTCATAATGCGCCACACATTTTCAATGGGAGACAGGTCTGGACTACAGGCAGGCCAGTCTAGTACCCGCACACTTTTACTATGAAGCCACGTTGATGTAACACGTGGCTGAAATAAGCAGGGGCGTCCATGGTAACGTTGCTTGGATGGTAACATACACTACGGTTCAAAAGTTTGGGGTCACCCAAACAATTTTGTGGAATAGCCTTCATTTCTAAGAACAAGAATAGACTGTCGCGTTTCAGATGAAAGTTCTCTTTTTCTGGCCATTTTGAGCGTTTAATTGACCCCACAAATGTGTGGTCCAGAAACTCAATCTGCTCAAAGGAAGGTCAGTTTTGTAGCTTCTGTAACGAGCTAAAGTGTTTTCAGATGTGTGAACATGATTGCACAAGGGTTTTCTAATCATCAATTAGCCTTCTGAGCCAATGAGCAAACACATTGTACCATTAGAACACTGGAGTGATAGTTGTTGGAAATGGGCCTCTATACACCTATGTAGATATTACACCCAAAACCAGACATTTGCAGCTAGAATATTCGTTTACCACATTAGCAATGTATAGAGTGTATTTCTTTAAAGTTAAGACTAGTTTAAAGTTATCTTCATTGAAAAATAAGGACATTTCAATGTGACCCCAAACTTTTGAACGGTAGTGTATGTTGCTCCAAAACCTGTATGTACCTTTCAGCATTAATGGCGCCTTCACAGATGTGGAAGTTACCTAAGTCTTGGGCACATATACACCCCCATACCATCGGAGATGTTGGCTTTTCAACTTTGCGCCTATAATAATCCGGATGGTTCTTTTCCTCTTTGGTCCGGAGGACACGACGTCCACAGTTTCCAAAAACAATTTGAAATGTGGACTCGTCAGACCACAGAACACTTTTCCACTTTGTATCAGTCCATCTTAGATGAGTTCAGGCCCAGCGAAGCCGACAGCGTTTCTGGGTGTTGTTGATAAACAGTTTTCGCCTTGCATAGGAGAGTTTTAACTTGCACTTACAGATGTAGCGACCAACTGTAGTTACTGACAGTGGGTTTCTGAAGTGTTCCTGAGCCCAAGTGGTGATATCCTTTACACACGGATGCCGCTTGTTGATGCAGTACAGCCTGAGGGATCGAAGGTCACAGGCTTAGCTGCTTACGTGCAGTGATTTCTCCAGATTCTCTGAACCCTTTGATGATATTACGGACCGTAGATGGTGAAATCCCTAAATTCCTTGCAATAGCTGGTTGAGAAAGGTTTTTCTTAAACTGTTCAACAATTTGCTCACACATTTGTTGACAAAGTGGTGACCCTCGCCCCATCCTTGTTTGTGAATGACTGAGCATTTCATGGATTCTACTTTTATACCCAATCATGGCACCCACCTGTTCCCAATTTGCCTGTTCACCTGTGGGATGTTCCAAATAAGTGTTTGATGAGCATTCCTCAACTTTATCAGTATTTATTGCCACCTTTCCCAACTTCTTTGTCACATGTTGCTGGCATCAAATTCTAAAGTTAATGATTATTTGCAAAAACAAAAATGTTTATCAGTTTGAACATCAAATATGTTGTCTTTGTAGCATATTCAACTGAATATGGGTTGAAAATGATTTGCAAATCATTGCATTCTGTTTATATTTACATCTAACACAATTTCCCAACTCATATGGAAACGGGGTTTTTAGAAGTAGAGGAATAATAAAAAAAAACGATGCTTTGGAGCATTCACACAATTAACATTTATTAACACACAAAAGTACTGAAACTTGGCACGTTGATTCCCAGGTACTGGGATTCAAATGTGAAAAGTACCTATCTTTAGGGATCAAATATTGAATTTTAAACAAAAGCGCAATGACAAATATGCAAATTTGAAGATTATTTGCGATACAAATATTTGTATATTTTCTCATCAATGCAGAGTCAAATAACAGCTAAAATTGAGGAAGATACTGTACATACTGAAGAGTAATGAACCCACACACACATTGCAGAGATATAGATAATATTGATATTGATATTGCAACTTTGCATGGAGACTCGCTACAAAATGTTTAGCTCCAAGCTCGTGTGGGGATGCAATGTGATGGCTGCAGAAATAACCAGAGCTAGCCCTCTTAATGGGTGTACTTATAAAATATCATAATATCACTTTATACAGAAGAGTGGCTTTTCGGGTCCCGACCAACTAGTACATTCTTTCCCTTCCGACAGCTGTTGCCTCATATGTCCCCATCCCGCTACCTGCCACTGTTCATCCACGACATCAATCAAGACCCTCCCCGCTGCTTTCTAATGTGTTTGCACCCCCCCTCCTACGGACCCTCAGCGCCTCAAAATTACAACGAGGAAAGGTCACCCCCATCCAATTAGAGCGTCATGAAAGGACGCACGCTGGAGGGTCGCTCGCAGCACATCACGGATCCTCCATCGCCAACGTCCGCTCTGTTTGCATCCAGCGTTAGCAACCCAGGCCGCAGCTTTAACGGCGAGGCGGCGGGTGATGTATGCGTTGGCGTTTGGGGTTGATACAAGGCGCCTTGGCATTTGGAAGGGATGCCGTATGATGGAGCGTGTCATCGGTTGACATCCTTGACGACCCGAGAGCCAGATCAATCGGGTCTCCGATTATGATTCGATCAAGCCCTGCCCACTGCACACACTCTCATCCCTCTATATGAGGGGAACTACCGGAAGATGCCTGCTGGAACCAGGAGGAGTTTCATCATCCAATAGTGGCGAGGAGCATGTGGAGGCCATTGTCTTATCTTGGCTGAGGGAAGAAGCTATAACACACACACACACACACACACACACACACACACACACACACACACACACACACACACACACACACACACACACACACACACACACACACACACACACACACACACACACACACACACACACACACACACACACACAGAATAGGGAGGGGGTGGGTCAGTGTGCTTTCTGGGCCGATCTGGGCCAATTAGGGCCAAGTGACAGCACGGCTACATGCTCATGACACAACTAGACCACAGAACGGTTCCCAATGAGTTCCAGCACCTCACAGCTTGGACCTCATTTCACCCAACACCAGCCCCCGTTAAACAACTGCAATTCTAAAAAAAAAAACATCAACATCAGCAAAAATACAAAGAGGAGCTTGGACCTGGACATAATCTGGACTGCACATAAATGCTTATTTTGAAAATGTAATTTTGTTTATAGATTATATGCAATTTGTTATTGTGTTCCCTAATTTTCAGTGTACATAAATGAAGGTGTGTGTTGCTGAGCCCGACCTGGACATAATCTGGACTGGACCTGGTTTTAAGAACCCTTTAAACAATTTAATTTCATTGACAACCTGGTCTGGTGAAGATAATGGCTTTTTGCCGATATCCGATATTCCGATATTGTCCAACTCTTTAATTACTGATACCGATATATACAGTCGTGGAATTAACACATTATTATGCCTAATTTGGACAACCAGGTATGGTGAAGATAAGGTCTCTTTTTAAAAAATAAAATTAAATAAAATAAGATAAATAAATAAACATTTTCTTGAATAAAAAAGAAAGTAAAACAATATAAAAACAATGACATAAAAAATAGTAATTAATGAAAATGTTAGTGGACCAGCAGCACACACAATCATGTGTGCTTCACGGACTGTATACCTTGCAGACTGTATTGTTCTATATTGTAGGAACCAGAATATTAATAACAGAAAGAAATAACCCTTTTGTGTGAATGACTGTGAATGAGTGTAAATGAGGGAATGAGGTTTTTTTGGGGGGGTTTGTGCACTAATTGTAAGTGTGTCTTGTGTTTTTTATGTTGATTTAATAAAAAAATAAAAAAACAAACAAATTAAAAAAGGAGCTTCAAAGGCAGCGAACATGGACAACATTTAAAAAAAATGCAAATTAGCATTTCACCAGAAGAGTCTTAAAAGTGGAGAAAATAGGTTAACAGCTCAAATTTAAACTAGGGCTGTCAAAATGAACGAATTAACTCATGATCGCATTAATCATGTACACATTTAGATTAATCATGCAATTTATTTTGCCTGTACTTGCTCTTAAACCTGTGCGCTTCATTCACTAACGGTGTTACAAAAAAGAAGTGAATTATATTTATATAGCGCTTTTCTCTAGTGACTCAAAGCGCTTTTACATAGTGAAACCCAATATCTAAGTTACATTTAAACCAGTGTGGGTGGCACTGGGAGCAGGTGGGTAAAGTGTCTTGCCCAAGGACACAACGGCAGTGACTAGGATGGCGGAAGCGGGGATTGAACCTGGAACCCTGAAGTTGCTGGCACGGCCACTCTACCAACCGAGCTATACAGCCCCAGATCAATTAGAATAATACATAATGTTGGATATAGAGAACATACAAAGCCTTCATTTATTAAAACAGACATATTGAAATTCAACGATTTACAGCTAAAATGATGTACAAAGCAAACTATAACCTGCTAGCCAAGAATGTACAGCAATTCTTCTCAACAAAAGAGGAGAAATATAACTTTACAGGAAAATCTAATTTAAAACACTTGTATGCTCGTACAACACTTGAAACCTTTAGCATATATGTATGTGGAATTCAATTATGGAACGGATTAACCAAAGAAATCAAACAAAGCACCAATATGATTCCGTTTAAGAGACTGTTCAAACTACAAGCGTTCACAAAGTACACAGAACAAGAATTATAATGAACATCTTTTTTTTTTTAAATAATGATTATTTATGTATTTAATAGTTAATTTAATAGTTATTACTATGGTGTATTATTTATTTGTTATGTATTTATTCACTGTTCTGTTACAAACTGAGAACAAGGAAATGGGATGAAATTGCTAAACATAAAATCACATGATGACTCAATGTTATTGTAGGGAAAAAAAACGCTTAAAAACATTGCGACATTTGCAAAACTTTTTGGAAAATCTCTGGCAAATTACAGCGTTGGACAGTAGGAAAGGGATTCATTTGGTCCCATTCTCTACAGTTAAAGTTAAAGTACCAATAATAGTCACACACACACTAGGTGTGGTGAAATTTGTTTTCTGCATTTGACCCATCCCCTTGTTTACCCCCTGGGAGGTGAGGGGAGCAGTGAGCAGCAGCGGTGGCCACGCCCGGGAATCATTTTTGGTGATTTAACCCCCAATTCCAACCCTTGATGCTGAGTGCCAAGCAGGGAGGCAATAGGTCCCATTTTTATAGTCTTTAGTAGGACTCAGCCGGAACTCACGACCTACCGATCTCAGGGCGGACACTCTAACCCAGGCCTGGGCAATTATTTTGACTTGGGGGGCCATATTTAGAGAAAAAAATGTGTCTGGGGGCCGGTATATCTATTTTTAGGAACACTAATACAAAACCTCACAATAATGTCTGATTGAATGCTAAAAACGTTATGACAGAAAGCCTTAAAAAACGTAATGGAATTTAAAATGTTTCTATGAAGGATAAAATACTGAATATTGACAAAATTTGAACGTCACACCCCCTTTCGATCGACATATTTTACAATCAAGTGAAACGCAACAAAAATGCAACAAACAGTGAAATCTGAACGTGGAGGGTACAAAATAAAACCACCTATAATCTGATATTTGCTGAATTTCCCCCAGGGATCAATAAAGTATTTTCTATTCTATTCTATATATCACTAAGCTTTAGAACTTTGTTGTGAAAATCTCCTTCCGCGTCTGTGGAAACGCTTCCCGCCCACACTGCTTGGTGCCTCGTCTGAGCTGCTGTGACGTACTGTAGATTACCATAGTAACTAATTAGATTACCATAGTAACTGGTATATCATCCATAAGCGCAGGTTCCAACCATTGAAATACTTTGTATAGTTGCAGACTTACGGTCATTAGAAAACATCACTGCACATCATAATGGCAGCTACACTTTCCATCTTAAAGATCTAAACAAATTATTTGGGAATGTCCGGCGGGCCAGATTGAAAAGCTCAACGGGCCGCATGTGGCCCCCGGGCCTTAATTTGCCCAGGTCTGCTCTAACCACAAGGCCACTGAGCAGGATAGCCTGACACATGAAACGTGACGAACCAGGGGCGGGGGATGCCCTATCCACTTTAGCCGCCAGATGGCAGTAGAGTGTTGACTATCTTAAAATGTGTTATGTGGAAATTCCAACTTTGACCATGTAAAGTGGCACTTTCCATCATTTTCAGCAGACTGCATCGCAGGGTGTTTAACGCCCCCCAGGAATGGGGCCCTATGAATTATTTTTTTTACTGGAAAGACTGAATTAACATAAATATAAGATTCACCTTTGTAGAATATGTTGGAAATACCTTTTTAGTGTGGAGTATCTTTAAGTATTTTCTGGAAATACCGAACTTTAGGACCTCAGGTGTTTCCACTTGTATGTTTGACAGCGAGACGGCCGTAGAGGAGGATGTTACTGACCTCCTAAGACCCTCCCCATTCCCGCCTGCCTCCCCCCCCCCGCCATGCTCGACCAGACTCCTGACGTGATGCCGCGGCAACCCGCCACGTTTGCTGACCTTTGGCCCCCTCGGTTCAAAACTTGTGAACCTAATGAAGCCAGACAGCTTGTTGGTGGCGGCGTGGAGTGTGGGGACACCACGTGGATTAAAGAGGAGGGGGTCGGCCGGTTCAAATGACCACTGGCAGCTGTTATTGCTGCGCCGCCTTCTTCCTGTCAGCAGATAATGACGCCTTCCCAAAGTGCAAGGAGGTGGTAAGCCACCTGGTCGTGGGGCTTTCGGGGGCGCCGCCGTTAAAGGCGTGTGATTAATGAGACAGGACGTGGCGCTAGCAGCACGTGCCACACCACAGCTGACACGGGGGAAAAACGGCGACAAACGCCACACAACGCGTCACGTCCAGGGCCGAAAACAACAGCCCGCCATCCACGGAGACGGGGTCCTTCCGGTCACCCTTGACCGAGCATGGAGAGCGTTCAAATATGGCTCCTCCCTTTTAGCCAGTGGGTCTCGCCAAACGTCTGCCACTCAGGGAAGTTAATGATGACACGCTCCTCAGGCCTGCATGCCCCTGCTGCGGGTGCTGCTGCCACGTGGCTGCAGCCAGGAGAGGTGAGATGCTGTTGCTGAAGGTCCAAGGATAATTACCACACCCCGGTTGGCTGAGAATTTGACATCGACGAAATCCGCCATTTCATTTATCATTGTTCATCGAGCACATTGTATTGATCATTTCATTTTTCAATAAGCTTGCTATTTACAGTAGGGAAGGGATTCATACGGCTCCATTCCTGGGTGGATCTCGCGTCAGAGGAAGGGGGGGAGGTTAATCATTTTGCAATGCAGTCTGCTGAAAATGATGGAAAGCACCACTCTTCATAGCTACTGATGCTGCGGTCAAAGTTGGAAGTGCCCCAAAGCATATTTAAAAATATTCATAACACTACTGCCATCTGGTGGATAGAGTGGATAGTGCACCCCCCCACCCAATTCGTCACGTTTCATGTGTCAGGTAAAATGTTACAGATAGGCCCATTCGAATCTCCTTCCTACTGTATATGTGTTTGCCCGTCCCTTAGACAAAATTGGATCCTTGCATTTTGTACATGGTTATTCGCTGTGCTTTGCTTCATTGAGAGTGTTTGTTAAGAAGTCTTGTGCACTTCCTAGCTGCACTTGCCTTCTTTTGGTAAATCAAATATTTTACCTACATTGGGGGGGCCTTATCATTTCGCAAGGCAGTCTGCTGGAAAGCGCCGTTCCACACAGCAACTGAGGCTGTGGTCAAAGTTGGAATAGCCACAAAACACATTTTAAGATATTCAACACTCTACTGCCATCTGGCGGCTAAAAGGGTGGTGCACACTCCAATTCGTCACGTTTCATGTGTCAGGTAAACGGCGACCAATGTGGCCATAAGAATCTCCGTCCTACTGTAGTTGCTAGATAGTATGGTCGTTTAATGGGTTTAGCATATTATAGGCAAATAGAACAAAATAGCAATCTAACAATAGATAGCATACCCCAGGAGTGTCCAAAGTGCGGCCCTAGAGCCATTTTTGTCTCGCAGCTGTTTTTTAATTGGACCTCGACATGCTCTGAAAATTAAATCAAGACATTGGGTACTTAGAAAAGCGCTATATAAATCCCAGGTATTATTATTATTATTATATTGAGGTATATTAGCTATAGTAGGCAAGGGATTCACATGGCCCCATTCCTGGGTGGATCTCGTGTGAGAGGAAGGTGGGGGGTTAATCATTTTGCAATGCAGTCTGCTGAAAATGATGGAAAGTGCCACTCTACATAGCAACTGACGCTGTGGCCAAAGTTATAATTGCCACTAAACACATTTTAAGATATTCAACACTCTACTGCCGTCTGGCGGCTAAAGTGGATAGTGCAACCCACAATTTGTCACGTTTCATGTGTCATGTGAACCGCGATGAAAGGAGCCATATGAATCCCCTTCTTACTGCATAACAGCTATTTACTTTGTCACCATATAACACAACCGCTAAAATAATGTTGTTTTTTTAAATAGCTTAGCATAAACTGATGTACATTGAATTGGTTTTACCATATTTATAGTCCAGAATGTATCAAAGTGGCCACCAGCATTCTTCCATTTTTTTTTCTTTTTTTCTTTTTAGAATTTTTGGATACCCTTGGCTTGTAGTAATTTAGGGAAAAGGCAAAATAAGTTTTAAATAGTTTTAAATTAAATAAATAGGTCAATAAATAATAATTAAAACATATTTAAATAATAAATAGAACATTTATTAAATGAGAGTCAGCATGTAAGCAAGATAAATTAATACATGAATAAATGCAGGGGTAAAGAACTGACAGAAACAGGAAAAAAACTTCCTAAATAACAATATATGAATTAAATAAATAATATATTTATTTTACACATATATATATATATATATATATATATATATATATATATATATATATATATATATATATATATATATATACATATATATATATATATATACACACATATACACACATATACATACATACATATATATATATATATATATATATATATATATATATATATATATATATATATATATATATATATATATATATATATATATATATATATATATATATATATATATATATATATATATATATATATATATATATATATATATATATACATACACTATGGCTGTCAAGTTATTATTTTAATCAGATTAATCATATACTTTTGACATGTAGTTAATGATTAATCACAGTAAATTACTCATTTGCAAAATTTAAATCAAGTTTGAAAAAAAAAAGTTTTTTGTCAGAATGTCATCGTATACAAACAGTATCTAAAAATGTTTTACTAAATATACTGTATGTTATTTATTTCATCAAAACGTGTTAACAGTTGTATCTAAAGTCCCATCTTTTCACTCTGGTTCCAGTAAAAAGAGCATGTACATTCCAAATAAACTAGGTGATTAATCTGCGTCGTTAATGCAATATATTTTGGTGATTACTTACTCACATGCCTTAACTCATCAAAATTGACAGCCCTAATATAATGTCGACATTGTTGTGTAGGTTGTAGGAAGGCAAGAAGCTGAGGAGAGACAGCAGCCTATAGTGCAGTCCCTGCATGGTCTGAGGGCCCATTGTCATGTAAAATGAGAAGCAAAGCGTCGGAAGGGTTAAGGCCGGCAGACGTCGCAATCGCTTTTGAGGCCCATTTGTCATAAAGCAGGAAATGAGGTGAATCTGACAATGATTTATTTTTGGACTTTACCGCATTCACAAGAGAACCACAGAAGTGGAGGAACAAACATGATGACAGATGCTCACATCCCTGCACCCCTCCTCCTCCTCCTGAATCCACTGCCCTGACACAGGCATCACTCAGACTTTTTCCACTATTACTTCTCATAACTACTGCGTCCTATAGAGATGCCGCCATTTAAAATATATATGTATATCAGGCCTTAAGGTCAGCTGCTGGTCAATCGATGATCAGTCAGGGGTCATATCTTAAACAGGTCAAAGGTTGGCGTATCTGGACAGGAAGGTGGAACCGGACCATCAAAATGCTGCCAATAAAGCTAAATCATGCAGACATCTCCCTTGTAACAAAGATCTGATAAGAAGGTGGGATCTATACACATGGTGGAACTGACTAATCTACCAATTATTCCTTGCTTGATCTTTCAAATGTGTCAAAACATGTTCATTGATCACATGAATATACAACTTAACATGTCCAAAAAGGAGTCGGAAGAAGCAGCATTAATTTAATTTGATCCTTTCTCTGTGTCTCGGTAGTTACTAACAGTTTGTTCACTTCCTGTGTTTAAATATTAAAAATGCTTCAATACAGTTGTTGTCAAACTTGTTTCACTAACACTTGGCTCTGCACGTACCACCATAATGTCCAACATTAAAATACAGTAGCATAGTAGGCCTAAATATTCATTGAAAAAGGCAGATTTTTTATCTAACAAGTATATTTAATATTTTGGCCACTGTTACATTACACGCAGCTTGAACAGTAACACTGTGTTTGAATAATTAAGTGATTTTTTGGCGTACCACTAGATGGAGCCCGCGTACCGTACCACAGTTTGAGAATCCCTGCTCTAATAGTCACAAAAATAATATATAGGCTATGCATTAGGCATAGGTACCAAATTTGGTACTTTTATAGGTACCGACCAAAGTCCGCCGGTACTACCGTCATGTAAACTCACACGGTGCCATATTTCCCATACCTCTGTCCGGCAACGGCTCAAGCACTTGGCCGGGGAACAAGCAGTCAAGCACACTGAGCGGACAACATGCCAACAAAGCAAGAAGAAGGCACAAAGTACAGTAAGGCTCCACTTTTCAAAATGAGCTAGCTCAATGCTAATTTGCATTGGATTTGCCATATACATGATACGGATTAGCATTAGAGATTTTACGTGGCCAATTCAACACCTACGAATTTGGTAATGGAACCTACAACTAAGATACATGTTACAATCAAACAGCTGGTGAGTCGTACGTACAATACTTACAGTTTGTAGGGCTCGACAAAAGAAAACACTGATAAATTCAACTTAATGGCAAAGACTATTTGCTAGTTAGGTGTGTTCTGCTGCCATCTACTGTCTTGGAATTCCAACTGCATGCAAAGTCTACGATATAACACAGTACTTGCAAATGAGACACAAAAGTGTAAGAAAACAAGATAAATGTTAAATACAATCATTTAGATTTTTTTTTTAAACAATTAACATTCATTAACATGACACACAAAAGTACTGAAAGTACCAGTATCCATTCTCAGGTACCAGGAATTGGTATTGCATCAATTTAATTGTGACAGGTACCCTTCTTTAGTATGCAATGAGGATAAGCAAAAAAAAAAACCTGTTTGCCTCCATTATATAATCTTTTAGTCGTTCAACATAGTGATAAATTGCTGTCGGGGTTGTGTTTAAGATGTTCAGTGTATTTCCATTTGATAATGGATCTTAGTGTGAGCGTTAGATTATGGGGTAAAAAAAAAAAAAGCATCATCAATTATACTAAAAACACATCAGGCGCATAAACTAACATGCGGCTAAGTACAAATGCATCCCACTCGGCGCATTTTTCAACAACGCCATTTCACACAACCTCCCGCTTAGCAGCGCCGGCCAAATCGATATTCATGAAGTGTCAAGAGTTGTAATTCATGTGACTGTTCCACATGCGCACCGTGGGGACCTTTAAAAGGGAAATTTGAGTGGAGCAAAGACAAAAAAACAACATAACAAGCTAAAATGCAAATGGCACATTTAATGCCCGGGCATGGAAATGTTGGGCAATTAAGTCCTTCTTTTCAGCTCCATTACAACTGATGTCTCCGGGTTCATTTTCCCCTGCTCATCGTTTACACAATGCTCTCCAAAAAAAAAAAAACCATAATTTCTGCATGCTGTTAGTGTATAGGTGTATCCCAGCAGGCACAAGACATTAAAACAACGTTGAGAACTTCTTGAATTAGGTCCTGACATTGAGTAACTCAAACATAACGTTGAAACAACATGCTTTTTGACGACTATTAATCAATGTTGCATTGTGACATTGATTTGACCATTGAAATTTGGTCATTTACCAACTAACACCCTACAACACAAATACAACGTTGTAACAACATGCTTTTTGACAACGTTTAATCAATGTTGGGTTCTGACATTGATTTGACCATTGAAATTTGGTCATTTACCAACCAACCGTCTACAACATAAATACAACATTTATACAACATGCTTTTTGACAACTATTAATTAATGTTTCGGAGTGACATTGATTTGACCATTGAAATTTGGTCATTTCCCAACCAACAGTATACAACACAAATACATTGTTGTAACAACATGCTTTTTGACAACGTTTCATCAATGTTGGGTTATGACGTTGATTTGACCATTGAAATTTGGTCATTTCCCAACCAATAGTATACAACACAAATACAACGTTGTAACAACATGCTTTTTGACAACGTTTCATCAATGTTGGGTTCTGACGTTGATTTGACCATTGACATTTGGTCATTTACCAACCAACAGTCTACAACACAAATACAATGTTGAAACAAAGTGCTTTTTGACGACTATTAATCAATGTTGCATTGTGACATTGATTTGACCATTGAAATTTGGTAATTTCCCAACCATTAGTCTCTAACACAAATACAATGTTGTAACAACATGCTTTTTGACAACGTTTAATCAATGCTGGGTTCCGACATTGATTTGACCATTGAAATTTTGTCATTTACCAACCAACCGTCTACAACACAAATACAACATTTATACAACGTGCTTTTTGACAACTATTAATTAATATTTGGGAGTGATGTTGATTTGACCATTGAAATTTGGTCATTTCCCAACCAATAGTCTACAACACAAATACATTGTTGTAACAACATGCTTTTTGACAACGTTTAATCAATGTTGGGTTCTGACGTTGATTTGACCATTGAAATTTGGTCATTTCCCAACCAACAGTATACAACACAAATACATTGTTGTAACAACATGCTTTTTGACAACGTTTCATCAATGTTGGGTTATGACGTTGATTTGACCATTGAAATTTGGTCATTTCCCAACCAATAGTATACAACACAAATACAACGTTGTAACAACATGCTTTTTGACAACGTTTCATCAATGTTGGGTTCTGACGTTGATTTGACCATTGACATTTGGTCATTTACCAACCAACAGTCTACAACACAAATACAATGTTGAAACAACGTGCTTTTTGACGACTATTAATCAATGTTGCATTGTGACATTGATTTGACCATTGAAATTTGGTAATTTCCCAACCATTAGTCTATAACACAAATACAATGTTGTAACAACATGCTTTTTGACAACGTTTAATCAATGCTGGGTTCCGACATTGATTTGACCATTGAAATTTTGTCATTTGCCAACCAACCGTCTACAACACAAATACAACATTTATACAACGTGCTTTTTGACAACTATTAATTAATATTTGGGAGTGATGTTGATTTGACCATTGAAATTTGGTCATTTCCCAACCAATAGTCTACAACACAAATACATTGTTGTAACAACATGCTTTTTGACAACGTTTAATCAATGTTGGGTTCTGACGTTGATTTGACCATTGAAATTTGGTCATTTCCCAACCAATAGTATACAACACAAATACAACGTTGTAACAATGTGCTTTTTGACAACGTTTAATCAATGTTGGGTTCTGACGTTGATTTGACCATTGACATTTGGTCATTTACCAACCAACAGTCTACAACACAAATACAATGTTGAAACAACGTGCTTTTTGACGACTATTAATCAATGTTGCATTGTGACATTGATTTGACCATTGAAATTTGGTAATTTCCCAACCATTAGTCTATAACACAAATACAATGTTGTAACAACATGCTTTTTGACAACGTTTAATCAATGCTGGGTTCCGACATTGATTTGACCATTGAAATTTTGTCATTTACCAACCAACCGTCTACAACACAAATACAACATTTATACAACGTGCTTTTTGACAACTATTAATTAATATTTGGGAGTGATGTTGATTTGACCATTGAAATTTGGTCATTTCCCAACCAATAGTCTACAACACAAATACATTGTAACAACATGCTTTTTGACAACGTTTAATCAATGTTGGGTTCTGACGTTGATTTGACCATTGAAATTTGGTCATTTCCCAACCAATAGTATACAACACAAATACAACGTTGTAACAATGTGCTTTTTGACAACGTTTAATCAATGTTGGGTTTTGACGTTGATTTGACCATTGCAATTTGGTCATTTACCAACCAATACTCTACAACACAAATACAACATTGTAACAACATGCTTTTTGACGACTATTAATCAATGTTGCATTGTGACATTGATTTGACCATTGAAATTTGGACATTTCCCAACCATTAGTCTACAACACAAATACAACGTTGTAACAACATGCTTTTTGACAACGTTTAATCAATGTTGGGTTCTGACGTTGATTTGACCATTGCAATTTGGTAATTTCCCAACCATTAGTCTACAACACAAATACAACGTTGTAACAACATGCTTTTTGACGACGTTTAATCAATGTTGGGTTCTGACGATGATTTGACCATTGACAATTGGTCGTTTACCAACCAACAGTCTACAACACAAATACAATGTTGAAACAACGTGCTTTTTGACGACTATTAATCAATGTTACATTGTGACATTGATTTGACCATTGAAATTTGGTCATTTCCCAACCATTAGTCTACAACACAAATACAATGTTGTAACAACATGCTTTTTGACAACGTTTAATCAATGTTGGGTTCTGACGTTGATTTGACCTTTGCAATTTGGTCATTTACCAACCAATACTCTACAACACAAATACAACGTTGTAACAACATGCTTTTTGACAACGTTTAATCAATGTTGGGTTCTGACATTGATTTGACCATTGAAATTTGGTCATTTCCCAACCAATAGTATACAACACAAATACAACGTTGTAACATGCTTTTTGACAATGTTTCATCAATATTGGGTTATGACGTTGATTTGACTATTGAAATTTGGTAATTTCCCAACTAACAGTCTACAACACAAATACAATGTTGAAACAACGTGCTTTTTGACGACTATTAATCAATGTTACGTTGTGACATTGATTTGACCATTGAAATTTGGTCATTTCCCAACCATTAGTCTACAACACAAATACAACGTTGTAACAACATGCTTTTTGACGACGTTTAATCAATGTTGGGTTCTGACGTTGATTTGACCATTGAAAAACAGTTTTTAAAAAAAAAATTTTTTTATTTTTTTTTATTTTTATATTGTCTCTGTATTGGTTTTCTATTCATTTATTCTTTGTTTTTATTCAGTCATTGGTGTAGCATAATATTGTTTTTAATATTGTTTTTAATATCGTTTTTAATATTGTTTTTAATATTGTTTTTAACATGGCTGTGCAGCACTTTGGAAACATTCTTGTTGTGTAAATGTGCTATATAAATAAAATGGATTGGATTGATTTGGTCATTTACCAAGTAACACCCTACAACACAAATACAACGTTGTAACAACATGCTTTTTGACGAGGTTTAATCAATGTTGGGTTCTGACGTTGATTTGACCATTGACATTTGGTCATTTACCAACCAACAGTCTACAACACAAATGCAATGTTAAAACAACGTGCTTTTTGACGACTAATAATCAATGTTGGGTTTTGACGTTGATTTGACCATTGAAATTTGGTCATTTACCAACTAACACTCTACAACACAAATACAACGTTGTAACAACATGCTTTTTGATGACGTTTAATCAATGTTGGGTTCTGACGTTGTTTTGACTTTTGGTCATTCCTCAACCAACAATGTGGAGACAACGTTGGACATCAACGTTGTCTCAATTTACAAATACAACTATTTTGCAACGTTGGTTCAAAGGACTCGTAATGTATAATCAACGTTGTATCAATGTTGTGTGCCAGCTGGGATGGGCGCATTGATGACTGCACGAAGTCAGTGTGTTAGGCCAATGACTCTCAAACTGTGGTATGTGTACCAGTAGTGGTATGCGGGCTCCATCTAGTGGTACGCCAAAGAAGTCTGTATATATGTACTGTTTATGGAGAATCATTGTTGATGATTGTGCATTTTGTGTAATGTTACAGTGGCCAACAATATTAACTAGAGATGTCCGATAATGGGCTTTTTGACGATATCCCGATATTGTCCAACTCTTAATTACCGATTCCGATATCAACCGATACCGATATATACAGTCGTGAAATTAACACATTATTATGCCTAATTTTGTTGTGATGCCCCGCTGGATGCATTAAACAATGTAACAAGGTTTTCCAAAATAAATCAACTCAAGTTATGGAAAAAAATGCCAACATGGCACTGCCATATTTATTATTGAAGTCACAAAGTGCATTATTTATTTTAATATGCCTCAAAACAGCAGCTTGGAATTTGGGACATGCTCTCCCTGAGAGAGCATGAGGAGGTTGAGGTGGGCGGGGTTGGGGGAGGGGGGGTTTAGGGTAGGGGGTAGCGGGGGTGTATATTGTAGCGTCCCAGAAGAGTTAGTGCTGCAAGGGGTTCTGGGTATTTGTTCTGTTGTGTTTATGTTGTGTTACGGTGCAGATGTTCTCCCGAAATGTGTTTGTCATTCTTGTTTGGTGTGGGTTCACAGTGTGGCGCATATTTGTAACAGTGTTAAAGTTGTTTATACGGCTACCCTCAGTGTGACCTGTATGGCTGTTGACCAAGTATGCGTTGCATTCGCTTGTGTGTGTGAAAAGCCGTAGAGGCAGTGCCTTTAAGGTTTATTGGCGCTCTGTACTTCTTCCTACGTCCGTGTACACAGCTGCGTTTTAAAAAGTCATACATTTTACTTTTTGAGACCAATACTGATAATTTTGAAACCGATACCGATAATTTCCGATATTACATTTTAAAGCATTTATCGGCAGCCCAATATTATCAGACATCTCTAATATTAACTATACATCTTTTTATTGAATATTTAGGCCTACTACACCACTGTATTTATGGTCATTAAGGTGTTACTTGGCGAGAACCACTGTCCATCCATCCATTTTCTACCGCTTGTCCCTTTTGAGGTCGCGGGGGGTGCTGGAGCCTATCTCAGCTGCATTCGGGCGGAAGGCGGGGTACACCCTGGACAAGTTGCCACCTCATCACAGGGCCAACACAGATAGACAGACAACATTCACACTCACATTCACACACTAGGGCCAATTTAGTGTTGCCAATCAATCTATCCCCAGGTGCATGTTTTTTTTTGGCGGTGGGAGGAAGCCGGAGTACCCGGAGGGAACCCACGCAGTCACGGGGGGAACATGCCAACTCCACACAGAAAGATCCCGAGCCCGGGATTGAACCCAGGACCTTCGTATTGTGAGGCACATGCACTAACCCCTGTGCCACCGTGCTGAACCAGTGTGTTAGGCATTATTATGAACAAGAGTGTTTGAGTCAAACAGCCACACATCACTGAAAAGTTCCTGTATAGACAAACCTCTGTAGGTAGAACAACACACAAGCAGTATCGTCCTTAAAGAGAAAGACAAAGAGAAACCTATGTGTTCGTTAATCGCTTTGCCCCGGACGGTTGTAAAGCGCGAGGGCGGGCAGCAGCAGAGGCGGCGAGATAAGATTCTGTTTAGCATTTGAATGGGCCGCTCCGATTCCTATTCAGTTGGCCTTTGGCCACGCTTAAGTGATCCATGCGAGACTCTCCGCTCCTCCAACGGTGCCAGCCACCGAGCGAGCTCATATCTGGCAATAAGGCGATGCGTGTCAGCATCCTGGCTGGCCAACGAACGGGGCCGGAATCCCTGCTAATCACGCTCACAGCTGCACGGGGCAGGTGGCGGCGCATGCCGCAAGTCCCAGTCTCATTCAGCATGTGTTGTCACCTGGTCTTAATGACTTATGCATACCTGGAGGTAGCCAAGTAGTCTATACAAATCAGATCATGCGCCCCAGTGCGCCTGTTTCAACCAAACAGCTCGGTCCAGTTCAGTTTAGCTGGAACGGGTGACGGAGGGCCTTGTTGTTGTGGTTTGCAAATTGGTGGACGCGTACCAGGAAAGCCAAAGAAGTGGCAGGAGTCCCAGGTAATAGCACAACAAAGCAACACGTTAATATCAAAAGTAAAGAGACAAAAAGTGTATACTTGTACACTACCGTTCAAAAGTTTGGGGTCACATTGAAATGTCCTTATTTTTGAAGGAAAAGCACTGTACTTTTCAATGAAGATAACTTTAAACTAGTCTTAACTTTAAAGAAATACACTCTATACATTGCTAATGTGGTAAATGACTATTCTAGCTGCAAATGTCTGGTTTTTGGTGCAATATCTACATAGGTGTATAGAGGCCCATTTCCAGCAACTATCACTCCAGTGTTCTAATGGTACAATGTGTTTGCTCATTGGCTCAGAAGGCTAATTGATGATTAGAAAACCCTTGTGCAATCATGTTCACACATCTGAAAACAGTTGAGCTTGTTACAGAAGCTACAAAACTGACCTTCCTTTGAGCAGATTGAGTTTCTGGAGCATCACAATTGTGAGGTCAATTAAACGCTCAAAATGGCCAGAAAAAGAGAACTTTCATCTGAAACTCGACAGTCTATTCTTGTTCTTAGAAATGAAGGCTATTTCACAAAATTGTTTGGGTGACCCCAAATTTTTGAACGGTAGTGTATATTTTTTTAAAACTTTTGTTTATCCATGGTTAGACATTTAAAAATACTGTATTTCCCGGACGAAGGTCCTGGGTTCGATCCTGCGCTCGGGATCTTTCTGTGTGGAGTTTGCATGTTCTCCCCGTGACTGCGTGGGTTCCCTCCGGGTACTCCGGCTTCCTCCCGCCTCCAAAAACATGCACCTGGGGATAGGTTGATTGGCAACACTAAAATGACCCTAGTGTGTGAATGTTGTCTGTCTATCTGTGTTGGCCCTGCGATGAGGCGGCGACTTGTCCAGGGTGTACGCCGCTTTCCGCCCGAATGCGGCTGAGATAGGCTCCAGCACCCCCCGCGACCCCGAACGGGACAAGCGGTAGAAAATGGATGGATGGATGGATGTATTTCCCGGGCTATGGAGCGCACCAGTATTTAAGCCGCACCCACCACATTTCAGTTCAGTTCAGTTTCAGTTTATTTCCAACAGAACTCAAGAGCCATTGACTCCACACAAGCGCACAAGGTGATCCTCCACTGGACACCCGCCTGCCACCTGACTTCCTCTGCGGCAGCGGGGCGGTCGTAATACGGCCAAAAAAATAAAAAAATGAAACCACAGCTGCGTCCAAAATATTTGATCATGTCTCCCTTCACTTTTGTGAGTGTGAAAAGCGATCAGATGCTGCGAGTATTGCTGTCACACGCCAGAGAGAACGATGGAGATGTCGAGGAGAGAGGAGACGGGAGAGATCAGGTTTCCAAGTGCAGCTGTCGAGGGCTCTGCTGGGTGATAAGTGTCCCTTGCAGCAAATGTAATCTGACTCAAACCATAAGAAAAAAAAAAAAAGAAAAAAAAAATCACTAAGTCAGAACATATCCGGTGATAGAATCACTCCGATCCAATTTGGAGGGCCATAAGTATGGTTGTGGGGCTGCAGGAAGGTGAATGATCACAAGTAGAATTACAATAATAAGCCAGGTGAAACTTATTTAAACAAAGCAAGAAAAATGGATGCCGTGCACCTGTTTGTCCAAATGCAGAAAGTCAACAGGTCATTTGCATTCGCCATAATTCCATACATCCATCTATCCGTGCATCCACACGGTAATGAGGCTGAAATGTAGTCTCCTAACACTCCCAAGGGACTACTTCATGAGGGAGCTGTCCTTAATAGCTGAATATGCCAGAAACCCATTTTACCTCAGTTACTTCTCAGTATGGAAGAGGAAATATCCTTCAAAGTCCTGCATGTGTATGATTATGTCCTTAAAAGGGGCACAATCATTATGAGAGACAAGAACACTCAATCAATTAATCAACGTTTATTTATATAGCCCTTAATCACAAGTGTCTCAAAGGGCTGCACAAGCCACAACGACATCCTCGGCTCAGAACACACAAGTCTTTTTTAATTTTTATTTTAAAGATGATGAAAAAAAACACTTGGAAGATGCGGCAAATGGTAGTCACCGTTGTAGCCTCCAAAACCCTCTAAAACAACTTCAAAACCCTCCATCAATGATCTATATACACACTGCAAGTATATATATAATGTAGTAACAGACTCGTTCATAACAATATGTAATATGTACAATAATTTAGGTATTTTGGTCATTTTAATCACTGCCGGAACTAATTATTCGGCAAATTGATTTCTGTTTCCATAGCAGCGCACGTCCGACAATGTGTGTTCCGACTCCGGGATACAAAACTCTTGTGTGTGTTCAAATCATGGCAGACATGGTAATAAGCAACAAAGAATATTTTTGGACAAATGAGGATTCACAATCATATTTTTTTGAAGCTGAATATACGGAGGATGAACTTCTGCTACTAGAAGCGAGCGCGAAGGAAGACTGAGGCGTTGGAGCAGACGGAAGCCGACAGAGGGAGGTGAAAGTGAATCGAAGCTGCAAAATGTGGAACTTGAAGCCATGGTATTTCGACATAAATGGCGTGCTCACCCATAGTTAACCGGAAAAAACGTCCCTGGCCAGCTGGACTAAACAGAAGATCCATCGAGTGAGTCACTTTATATTGATCATGATACATGCGACACGTCATGCGTGTTGTTACATCTATGCTGTATAGCTAGCTGTGTACAAACAAAACATGAAATGTGGGCTAATATGTTACTGCATACGTCAGCAGACTAAATCAGGAGCCTTTGTTTGCTTACTTACTAAAGACAAGTTGTCTTGTATGTTCACTATTTTATTTAAGGACAAACTTGCAATAAGAAACATATGTTTATAGTACCCTAAGATTTTTTGTTAAAATAAAGCCAATAATGCAATTTTTTTGTGGTCTCCTTTATTTAGAAAAGTATCGAAAAGTACTGAAAAGTATCTAAATACATTTTGGTACCGGTACCAAAATAACACTAGTATGAACCATAATGAACCTCACAACAGGTTACAAAAGCTTCTCCTTAGGCTCTTAGGGTATGATGTATACGCTCAGCATGTAAGTGCAGAGAAGGCCTTAAAATAAAACATATTTTTGAGAATGGATTCTTTGCAATTTTGGATCAATGCAGAACCCTAAAAACCAAGAATCGTGATTTGGATGTCATTATTTCCGGCACCCGTATGAATTATGAAACCTTCACTGAATCAACTTTTGTCTAACGGTGTCCAACAAAGGGATTAATGACCATTTGAACCAGTAACACCAGTGCATAAATGCCTCACACACCCCAGAGGGAGGATCAATTCTGACAAAATCTCATTTCCAAGGGATATCGGCTGGCACCTGAACTTCAGCCCTCAACGCCGTCACCTCGTTCGCCGGCTCCACGTGATGGATTATTATCTCAGGCGGGCTCCGGGGTTCTCCGAGCCGGAAAGAGGTTGACTGGAGGGGAGCAGTGGTTTAAAGAATTATGGTTTGACAGAGATCTCGGGTGAAAAGGGGAGGGCAAAAGGTTATTTAGGGGTCAGGGGCCCCAATCGTGGTTGGTGCTCAACGGCAAACCACGCTGAGATCTGCAGGGGTTTGACTGAAGGCCACCATTCTTGATTAGTGTTATTATGACTCACTTGGTCTCTGGCCTGCTCGTCAGCACGAAGCTGGTAAAAAGGCATAGCTGTGCACGTTTACAAACAGAATGTATGAGACCAGATACATAGACCGTGGCGAACAACAGCAATGCTTAATGAAAAATGAGGCTTGAATAAATCACAACAGTAGCTCAATATTAAATGTGAAATCAAAGTGGAATCCAGCCATTAAAGCAGAGGCAGTCTGGGTTTCAGAGGTGATCAATAATCAGCCTGCAGACATGTTTCAATAATTCAGAGTCGTGTCTACTTGCCGGATCAGCAGCCGCTAGCCAGGTTGTGTTCATGTAATAACAGCAGACCCCTTCCTCTCATCAACAATGCCGCCACACTTGTTCGCAATTTGGCGGCGATTTTGATGCAAATGTTTATTTTGCCGTCAAAGCAGCGGTGCTGGAAAGGGGAGAGTGCGCGGGGAAACAAAGCCATAGAGCCGCATTGTCAAGAGCGGAGAGGCCATCAATAACTGTGTCACAATAAAGAGTGAGAGAGGGAGAACGTGAGAGGAGGCTGTATAATGGGACAAAAAAAAAAACTCCCCACGATGGGTGCTTTATCTTGGCCCGGCGCTAATGGACGTGAGAAGAGGCGAGCTCAGCATTCCTGACCTGACAGCTCACTCCTTCTTCCTGCGCCACCGACGGGCCACACGGCGTACGTGGCGGAGCACGTGTTTAATCTACTTTATAAACTCCGACCTGACATAATGGCCAAAAAAGAGAGCGCAGTGAGAGGAAAAGACTGATCGGGGGTCAAAAGAAGACAAACATATGTCAACTTCCCTTACTTGACCTCTCCAATATGGCTGTCGCTCCTTAGGTCAGGGGTTTTCCAAACTACGGCCCGCGGGCCAAATGCGGCCTGCCAGCCTCTTCAATTCAAATGAATCTTAAATACCAGGCGGTCTCTATATGCTACATATTTGCAGCTGTCTTGAGGACAATGTGATTAAATCAGATCGATGACCCTTGAAAGTACTTTTAACTAACAGCACATCATTTACTTATATGCATACTTGCCAACTTTGAAACCTCCGATTCCGGGAGGTGGGGGGTGGGTGTGGTCGGGGGTGGGGCGGGGGCGTGGTTGGGGGCGTGCTTAAGAGGGGAGGAGTATATTTACAGCTGGAATTCACCAACTCGAGTATTTCATATATATATATATATATATATATATATATATATATATATATATATATATATATATATATATATACAGTATATATATGTATGAAATACTTCACTTTCAGTGAATTCTAGCTATATATGTATATATATATATATATATATTTATTTTATTATACATATAAATAAAATAAATACTTGAATTTCAGTGTTCCGAAGGCTATCCAGTAGATGGCAGTATTGTCCTGTTTAAGAGTGTCACAACATTGCTGTTTACGGCAGACAAACTGCTTTACGGTAGACGAAAACGTGACTGCTGTTGTTGTGTGTTGTTACCGCGCTGGGAGGACGTTAATGAAACTGCCTGACAATAAACCCACATAAGAAACCAAGAACTCGCCCTCGATCATCCTACGGTTATAACGTGATTGGCAAGGCACGCTGTTTATATCGTGGGAAAGCCGACGTGAAAACAGACTGTCGCCGCTGTCCCCACTCAGGTCCGCATTGAGCTGGAGGGGGCGTGGCCTCCAGCTCCGGCTGAATTCCGGGAGTTTATCGGGAGAACATTTCTTCCGGGAGGTTATCGGGAGAGGCGCTGAATTCCGGGAGTCTTCCGGTAAAACCGGGAGGGTTGGCAAGTATGCTTATATGACACAATCCAAACAACCATCCCTAGCAGTGTTGGGACTAACCCGTTACAAAGTAACGCATTACTGTAACGTCGTTAGTTTCGGCGGTAACTAGTAATCTAACGCGTTATTTTTTATATTCAGGAACTCAGTTACCGTTACTACATGATGCGTTACTGCGTTATTTTACGTTATTTTGTATGTAGTATCGGCTAGAAACAGAAGATCTGAGTGTGTTTCATTGAAGCGCTGCGGTGTCGTCCTTCTGTGTCACAAGGAAAAGAAGAGGCGTGCTTTCTGTGGGTGGGGGCGGGGGGCTCCCAGACCGTAGTTGAGGAGCGCAGGGGAGACGTTCCTCCAGGGCCTATGTACTTCGGGGCTAACAACCTTCACTTTACCCGGAAGTGGGTCTTTACAGCTGAGGGTGAATGACGAGGCCGGCGGTTTGTTGAAACTTTGTGACTTTATTGGACGCAGCCATCCACCGAGCTAGAGCACATGCACGCACTCACTGTCGCCGTTCCCTCACCTCTCTCGCCCACTCAGTCACTGACGTCACTCACCACACATGCTGTCATATCTTAAAGGGCCACACACACACACACATACGTTACTCTCATAACAACTAACAAGACATCATGGTGAAGCCAGAAGTCGAGTTTCTTAACATGGAGACATTCTCAATACTTTTCTTTTGTCGAGCACAAAGAAAATAACATTTTACTTAAATGTAAGTTGTGTCTTGGATCAAAGATCCTATCTACTTAAAGTTAAAGTTGAAGTGCCATTATGTTGCAGCTATTTGAAATAGTTTTGTCAATTTGTTCTGGCCTGAAATATATTGGCCCTTTGAAACATATCTTTGTCTTTGTGTGTTGTATGTAGACCACATTGCTTTCTGAGTTCAGTGATGCAAATGCATGTCAAGTTGATCAACACATTGTATTATTCCCCGGTACTGAAATGAAGGCTAAAAGGGCATTAATGGGAACCTTAAAAAAAAAAAGAAAAAAAAAAGAAGATTTTTCACAGTAACACATTACTTTTTGGTGTAAGTAACTGAGTTAGTAACTGAGTTACTTTTGAAATAAAGTAACTAGTAACTGTAACTAGTTACTGGTTTTCAGTAACTAACCCAACACTGATCCCTAGTCATAATGCAAAAAAAAGAAGAAGCAACTAACATGAAGGTCAACACAAATGTTCACACATAACACAACCTGCTCATTTTTTAACTATGCGCCTATAACAATCCGGATGGTTCTTTTCCTCTTTGGTCCGGAGGACACAACATCCACAGTTTCCAAAAACAATTTAAAATGTGGACTTGTCAGACCACAGAACATTTAAACACTTTGCATCAATCCATCTTAGATGAGCTCGGTCTAAGCGAAGCCGGAGGCACTTACAGATGTAGCGACCAACTGTAGTTACTGACAGTGGTTTTCTGAAGTGTTCCTGAGCCCATGTGGTGATATCTTTTACACACTGATGTCGGTTTTTGATGCATTTACGATTTACACAACGTGCCAACTTCACTGGTTGTGGGTTTTGGAAATCCATTAGAGTGCATGATGGGAAAAATGTAAAACACTTTACATGCAGTCGGCTTTCGGTCCCTGGCCAAATTTCTTTAGCCCAATGCGGCCCCCGAGTCAAAAAGTTTGGACACCCCTACCTTAGGTATTGGACATGGACCCTTTATGTATAATGCTGGTCAACCTCCAATTTCTTTAAAATGTTTTAATAGTATAATGAAAAAAACTGAATCCAATTAAAAAACACAAAATAATTGAGAAGCACTGTATTAGGTGAACATCCCTAACACTATATAAATCAGGGGTCCCCCAACTTTTTGACTCGGGGGGCCGCATTGGGTTAAAACAATTTGGCCGGGTGCTGGGCTGTATATATATACATACACACATGTATATATATATAAATATAAATACACATATATATACACACATACATACATATACATATATATATATATATATATATATATATATATATATATATATATATATATATATATATATATATATATATATATATATATATATATATATATATATATACATATATATATATATATATATATATATATATATATATATATATATATATATATATATATATATATATATACAGTACATACATACACACACACACACACACATATATATATATATATATATATATATATATATATATATATACACACATATACAAATACACATATGTATGTGTATATATATATATATGTGTATATATATATATATATGTATATATATATATATGTGTATATATATATATATATATATATATATATATATATATATATATATATATATATATATATATATATATATATATATATATATATGTATATATTATATACACACACACATATATTTACATATATACATATATTCCTCGCGCACTAATTGACTGAAAGAGCGTGCACTTGCCGCGAACGCGATGACATCACGTTATCGATGAGAAAATGCATTTTTAGACAATAGGATTTGCCTGAGCAGCTATGAGACACCGAGAGTAACAAGCGGTAGAAAATGGATTTGAAAGGACAGATTAAAAATACATATATATATATATATATATATATATATATATATATATATATATATAAAAATTTAAAAAAAGGACGCTGGCGGGCCGTAGTTTGGGGACCCCTGATATAAATGATTTCAATTATCAAATAATTTTCTAGTGTTCCAGTTTTGGATGTCCAAGTATTTCCTTGAATACCCTACAAAATGTTTAACTGTCACAAAAGTGTGAAAAGAAGCAAACAACAGTAAAACTGATAACATCGCTTAACCTTCATTGTGTTATTAATCTGGTATTATGACAAAATGGTCCTTTTGCAATAAGTGTCTCAAAAAGCCCACCATTCTTCAACTGCTGCTCGCTAAACTGAGCTCTAGTGAGGTCCACTAACCTTTGACGTTCTGTGCGACTTTGCAGGAGCATTATTTCCCAATTCCGAGAGGTAAGAAGGTAACATGGTGGAGGTCATAGCTGGGACACAAGGCCCACTGAGGATTATAAAATGATAAAAGGTCACAGTAATGGCGCCGACTGCATTTTTCATTGAATCTCCCTGCCGGTGAGTATAAAGCGTCCACATTTTTGCTGCTTACATGTTGTGGCAGGTAAGGCTGTGATCACGTACAATTAGACAACAGCCGCCTGCGCGCTACTTACTGTCTGTAAGGATGAGGTGAACCAAGTGTGAGTGTGTGAATCCCAACAGATAACAACACCTCTTCCTCAGAGGTCAACAAACTCCAGCTGCACAGACACGGAGCTGACACATCTAATCACAGATTTGTCTTCTCTCAGAAGATGTTTGCTCACACCCGGACAGCACTCGCTGGATCTCGGGACGACATTGAGCATTTCATCTTTTTTTTTAAAGCAGGTTTTTTTTTAATGAGTTTTTGCAGGAAATAAGCAGAAATGCAAGTTTGGTGATTATCATCATGATTAAACCAGCATATTTGTGAATACAATTCAGTGTTGCCCATACAATAATTTATTTTATACATAAATTATTTGTATAGAATTATAATATTCTAAATATGTTTATTCGCTTTGCAGAGTGCCCAAAAATTTGTTTATCGCTTATAAACACCTTATTACGGGACTGATAGTGAATGTAGCTTGTCATGACTTCCTCATTTTCATTTATGAAAAAGAAGCACAAATTGTTACATGATTTTTTTTTATGTAGGTTAAAGTGTTTTTGTATATTGTGCCCCTGAGTAAATGGTGTTGATAAATTTGAACATATGAGTATTTATTTAGTTTATTTAATTTTATTTTTCAGTATCAAATGGCTCAAGTCATTAAAAACTTTTTTTATAGTTTAGAAAACGATTTAATTTCATTTTAATATCAGGCAAATTGATGCACTTTAAAAACAAATCTGCTAAAAAACTAAAACACAATGTTAATAAAGTTATTCTTTGTTGCAATTTTAACTATATTAATTAATCTTTTTTTCTTTTCTTTATTGTAAATAAGGATACAATGTTATGCAAAGGTGTACTGTATCTCGGGACAACATTCCCCCCATCTTTTTTTTTAATCAGATATTTTATGAGTTTTTGCAGGAAATAAGTAGATATGCGAGTTTGGTAATTATCATGAATAAAATATGCATGTAAATTAATTATATCCAGTGTTTCATATACATTAATTTATTTTATAAATAAATACATAAAATGTGTATTGATTCTACAAAAGTAAATAATTCTAAATGAATTTATTTATTTTGCGGAAGGCCAAAAAATAGTTTCCCCGCTCAAACACCTTATGACGGGACTGTCGGTGAATGTAGCTTGTCGTTACAACGCTGCACAGCAGGTAATCCACGTTGCCAACTTAGTGACTTTGCCGTCATACTTAGCAACCGTTCAGAGGCCTCTTGATACTCTTTTGGAGTGATGAGTGACATTTTCTGGTCTAATTGTAGACATAAATTGCTCTTCTCCACGAGCAGTGGGTCTGGCTTTGGGCAACTACCCTATGTAAAAGTATTGAACAAAAAGAATCAACAAAAGATGAGAAATGTGTATTTCTAAACATATAGTCTTTCCTATGACATTATTCCACTCCCCTACAGCGTTGATCCAAATGTCATGCCCATCCGGTATGGCCAATTATGCAACACACCGATTGCAGTACTATGGGGAAAAACTAAACACTTTTGTTTAGTTTTTAGCTATAGCACACTCACTGGCCACTATATTAGGTACACCTGCCACTTATCCACTTAGTCGTGCCACAACAGGAAACTTTAGCAACAGAAGAGAGTTTTCAAGCTCAGGCTTCTCCTTGCCACTGTTCCTTAAGCCAGAGTTTTTCAACCTTCTTTGAGCCAAGGCACATTTTTTTAATTGAAAAACTCCAAAGGCACACCACCAGCAGAAAACATAAAAAAATTGAACTCAATATCGACAATAAAAAGTCATCGTCGTCGCAATTGTTGGATATGACTTTAAACCATAACCAAGCATGCATCACTATAGCTCTTGTCTCAAAGTAGGTGTACTGTCACGACCTGTCACATCACGCCGTGACTTATTTGGAGTTTTTTGCTGTTTTCCTGTGTGTAGTGTCTTGCGCTCCTATTTTGGTGGCTTTTCCTGTTTTGTTGGTATTTTCCTGTTGCAGTTTCATGTCTTCCTTTTCAACGCTATTCCCCACACCTGCTTTATTTTAGCAATCAAGACTATTTCAGTTGTTGCTATCCTTCTTTGTGTGGACATTGTTGCCATGTCATGTACGGATGTACTTTGTGGACGCCATCTCTGCTCCACATGCTGTAAGTCTTTGCTGTAGTCCAGCATTCTGTTTTTCTTTACTTTGTAGCCAGTTCAGTTGTAGTTTCGTTCTGCATAGCCATCCCTAAGCTTCAATGCCTTTTTTTGGGGGGGGCACTCACCTTTTGTTTATTTTTGGTTTAAGCATTAGATACCTTTTTACCTGCGCACTGCCTCCCGCTGTCGTCTTCATATTGTGATCATGACAAACCATGTTCCCGACAGCTACCTGCTGCCACCTACTGATATGGAAGAGTATTACACGGTTACTCTGCCGAGCTCTAGACAGCACTGACACTCAACAACGGCACATTATTTGCGGATTATAATTACTGGTTTGCAAAAAATATTTTTAACCCAAATAGCTGAAATGACATAATCTCCCACGGCACACCAGACTGTATCAGTGGTTGAAAAACACTGCCTTAAGCAGTACATGTACCGTTACACACCTAGAAGAGAGTTTTAGCTGGAATGAACTGTCTTGAAAGTGATTGATTACGATGAAGATTAGGGATGTCCGATAATGGCTTTTTTGCCGATATTCGATATTCCGATATTGTCCAACTCTTAATTACCGATACCGATATCAACCGATACCGATATATACAGTCGTGGAATTAACACATTATTATGCCTAATTTGGACAACCAGGTATGGTGAAGATAAGGTCCTTTTTAAAAAAATGTATAGAATAAAATAAGATAAATAAATTAAAAACATTTTCTTGAATAAAAAAGAAAGTAAAACAATATAAAAACAGTTACATAGAAACTAGTAATTAATTAAAATAAAATACAATTAACTGTGTGCTTACGAACTGTATTCCTTGCAGACTGTATTGATACATATTGATATATTAATAACTTTAAACTCCTTTTATTTGTTTTTAAATGTCTAAACAACCCCGCACCAACATATCTCTCCGACCTCCTTCAGCCTTACTGCCCCACCCGATCCCTAAGATCAGCCGATCAGCTGCTACTGACGGTCCCTGACACAAGGCTGAAGCTTAAAGGTGACAGAGATTTCGCCACTGCTGCTCCCAAGCTCTGGAACGACCTACCTCTGAGTGTTAGACAAGCCTCCTCTTCCTGTTTTTAAATTTCTCTTAAAAATATACTTTTATTCCATGGCTTTTAACACTGAGTGATATCCATCCTGCAATGGCGTCCCATAATACACCTGCTGTGAACCTGTTTTTATGTTTTATTTATTTTATTTTATTTATTTATTTTTTATCGTGTTCTGTTTGTGTTGTGTTGTGTTTGCTCGGTACTCATATTATCTTTTAACCTGCCCATTGTAAAGCACTTTGGCTACCCCTGTGGTAAATTTTAAATGTGCTTTATAAATAAAGTTGATTTGATTTGATTTGATGTATAATGTAGGAACCAGAATATTAATAACAGAAAGAAACAACCCTTTTGTGTGAATGAGTGTGAATGAGTGTAAATGTGGGAGGGAGGTTGTTTGGGTTGGTGCACTAATTGTAAGTGTATCTTGTGTTTTTTATGTTGATTTAATTAAAAAAAAACAAAAACAACAAAAAAAACGATACAGATCATGAAAAAAACAATACCGATCATTTCCGATTTTACATTTTAAAGCATTTATCGGCCAATAATATCGGCAGGGCGATATTATCGGACATCTCTAATGAAGATAACTTGGAGTGGATCTCATTAGACAGTGCAGGCGTTCCTAATGTTGTGACCGCTTCGGGTCCATTTGAATACAAACGAGACCCAAACAAACGGCGGCAAGCATCATTAACGTTGCAGAAGGGACTGTTGCTTCTGTCTTCATTACCCTTCATTATGTCTCCAGGACTTCCATGTGGTGCCGGTGGGCTGTTTTTGTGTGTTGATGGCACGCACTGGCCACGGTCTCCCTTCCCGAAACGGCGTAATGAGCCCATGAAAAGACTCCAGCCCGACTCCCCACCTACTTCGCTCCTCCTGGGCCGCTCCCTTTATTAGCTGGCTGCTCCTCGCCATCATTTCCTCCTCTTTCTCCCTATGTGTTTACCTCTCGCTCCTCTGCCTGCTTCGTTTCCCTGCTAATCACCTTGTTGTTCAGCCTACCTATCTGCTTAATTGGAGAACCGGTGCATTGGAAGACCTTTTAAAAAATAAATAAATAAATAAAAAATAAAAAAATCCAACCGATCCCTATTGGAGAGCCATTTAGGGGGAGCATCTGTTTCACTTGTATTTTTAAAGGTTGCGCAACTTCCTGCGCGCACAAACCACATGCATGTCATACAGTAGAAGTCGCGTGGAACAATTAAAAGTGCAACTGCTCGCCCTTATCTGCTTGTACGTGCAGGGGTGCATGCCACTACCTGAAGTAATGTAGCCAATTACCATGTGTCGCCCCAGGTGTGCACTGTCACACTTACACATACGCACCTACATACATACATACATGCAGAGATACGCCGAGCTGGCAATTTATTCAGCAGCGATGCGGCTAACGCTCCTGACAACAGGCTTCACAATGATTTATGAAGCTGCTCATTGACCCAGTTCACCCGGAGACGAGGAAAGGGGGCACGTCCCTTCTTACAAACGCCGTATCTAAGGCGGCGTCCAGTTTGGGAGAGCTGCTCACTGAGTGACAAATGTAGACTTTTTTGTATTATCAAGACAAAAAAAAGGGAACAAAGGGGTTTACAATATGTGAAATCCTACCACAGACATGGCGGGGATGAGTGTAAATCTCCACCGACAACTTAAAGGGGAACTGCACTTTTCTTGGAACTTTGGCTATCGTTTACCAAGACATGACGTATGGATTTTTTTTTTTATATATAGAATGCCTTTTATTGTCACTATACACAGGTACAATGAGATTAAAAGCAACTCCAGTATCAGTGCGACAGTCTATAAATATGCAAAGCATAGCAAGGAAAGAAAAGAAAAATAGTGCAAAAGGAGGTAAGGTGCACAGTCCAGTCCTGAGAACGAATGTTCTGAATGTAATGTTTAAATATTAAATATTATACTATATACATATATACAGAAGCATTAAGACTGTGGGTGGAAAGTAAAAATTGCACACAAGAAAAATGTAATTTAGAAGAATAATTTAGTTAAGCAAGTCTGTTTTCCTTTTGGGTTTTTTTTTAAGGTATTTTGCAGCTCACTATAAGGCTGTGGAACCATGTGACCTCACCAGGCCAATCAGCAAAGAGGAATAAAAGAAGTGAGTTGTTCAAATATATTGGAATATCAGTACTTATTATTTAGTAATTTTTTGGGAATTAAAAAAATATGTTATTTATGGTAAATACTAGGGATGTCCGATAATGGCTTTTTGCCGATACCCGATATTCCGATATTGTCCAAATCTTTAATTACCGATACTGATATCAACCGATACCGATATCAACCGATATCGATATATACAGTCGTGGAATTAACACATTATTATGCCTAATTTGGACAACCAGGTATGGTGAAGATAAGGTCCTTTTTTAAAAATGAATAAAATAAAATAAGATAAATAAATTAAAAACATTTTCTTGAATTAAAAAGAAAGTAAAACAATAAAAACAGTTACATAGAAACTAGTAATTAATGAAAATTAGTAAAATTAACTGTTAAAGGTTAGTACTATTAGTGGACCAGCAGCACGCACAAACGTGTGCTTACGGACTGTATCCCTTGCAGACTGTATTGATCTATATTGATATATAATGTAGGAACCAGAAATATTAATAACAGAAAGAAACAACCCTTTTATGTGAATGGGGGAGGGAGGTTTTTTGGGTTGGTGCACTAATTGTAAGTGTATATTGTGTTTTTTATGTTGATTTAATAAAAATAAAAAATTTAAAAAAAATAAAAAAACAATACCGATAAAAAAAAAAAAAGGTACCGATAATTTCCGATATTACATTTTAAAGCATATATCGTCTCTAGTAAATAAAATTCATTATTTTTGCATTAAAAATAGCCAGCAGTTCATCGCCATCTACAGCGTTTGCCAACATTGTGTGTAGAACATCTAACATTCAAAGCAAACATGAACTCACACGTACACCCCCGATCGGGCTTTTATTAATAATACAGGGGTGTCTCTGAGAGGCGCCCCCGAGGCCCCCCTCCACCTTTTACTGCCGGAGCACCCAGCGTGATGTCCAGCGTTCCTCGCCGACAAAACCCCTCTCGGCGGACACCGACTTCAATCTGTTTCAGAGCTGCAATTCAATTATCTCACCAGGCTCCTTGCTCAGCCACTCGTGAACAGCTGAGAGATGCGGGCGAAGGTGTGCTCCACGCGGGCAGGGGATGACGCCAGGGGGTGGCGGGGGGAAGGAGGGTACTGATCATGAACGCAAAACCATTTTAAAACACGGTTATGGTTTTAAACACATCTCTTTCTTGTGCCATTTAGCTGCAGCTTTACAATCACTGGAGGGATGTCCGGGCCTGATAAAGATAATCACCGCAGTAAGCTAAAGAAGGGAGATTAAGCAATAAGCACCCCTCCTCCACTAAGCACACACCCACAAAACCTAGAAAGACCCAAAAGGAGCTGGAAAAGCAAATGGCCATCTCTGAACTGATAAAATACAAATCTTATACATTGGAACTACTAACACCTCGACCACCCCCAGAGGTAATTCGAACAGTTTAAGAAGTTTTCTGGAAAACACATCTTTAAAATTACACTTATTAGAACACTTATTCATATGTCTAGCTTGTATGCTATTGTGTGCTTAGCTGTTGTGTAGCTGCTAACTCCTAGTTGTCACGGCCCGGGCGCATGTCAGTGAGCATTCATCTGTGCGACTGCATTTAATCATCAGCAATCAACGCACCTGTCGCTGATGAGAAGACCTGCCTTCTTAAGCCAGCGCAACCTGCTATCCTGGGCCAGAACGTAGCGATCTGTTCCCGTACAGTAAGCCGTCATTCAAGCTCTCTGCTCCCTCTTTGTGTTCCTTTCCCGTCCTGTTCATTTGTATCGTGTTTCCTTGTCGTTCCAGCAGCCTTCCTCCGTTCCCGCATTACGAGCTGCGTGTCTCGTCTCCCTGTGTTCCCCTCTGGTTCCTTGGCTGCCCCTTTTGGATCTCGACTTCCCGCCTGGACACGGACTTTGACGCCGTGCTATTGCCCCCGACTTCCTGCCTGTTCTCACGGACCTCCGAGCCAGCCTGCCCCTCTTGGACTTCCACCTCTCGCTCAACACTTCTAGTAACACACTACAGTTAATTTTCACACATAGTTTGGATTATTTACACATTTTATTTACTATTGATATATATTATGTACATATATATATAAATAAACAGAGTTAAACGACATCCCTGTTGTCTATGCCGTCTTCTTCCCCTGTACAACCGTAACACTAGTAGCCTAAAGCCTACCGTGTTTACTTTTTGTAAATGACTTCACGGCATGCATACAAAACAAGACCAACCTTGTGTGCTTATTGGAGGACATTTAGATGTTAAAGGCCTACTGAAAGCCACTACTACCAACCACGCAGTCTGATAGTTTATATATCAATGATGAAATCTTAACATTGCAACACATGCCAATACGGCCGGGTTAACTTATAAAGTGACATTTTAAAATTCCCGCCACACTTCCGGTTGAAAAACTCCTTTGGATATGATTTATGCGCGTGACGTCACAAAAGCAACGGAAGTGGTTGGACCCCATCGGACCCGATAGAAAAGCCTCTTGTTTTCTTCAACAAAATTCCACATTATTCTGGACATCTGTGTTGGTGAATCTTTTGCAATTTGTTTAATGAACAATGGAGACTGCAAAGAAGAACGTTGTAGGTGGGATCGATCGGTGTCTTAGCGGCTAAGTACAATACTGTAATATCTGTGATATTTGCATTAGTGTACTGTCTTTAAGGGTTTGGGGAACGCGCATGCGCGAGTGAGTTGGCGGAGAACTTGTGTGTGTGAGCGTGAGTTTTGGCTAACAGCAGCTCGTGTATGTGTGTGCGTTACTTTTTGAACTACAACCAGTTACCGCTTTTTAATAAAGCGATTGAGCAGCGCTTCCTCGTCTGTGTGACTCCTTCTCCACTGCGGGGCATTACAATACTTACAGCAACACAACAAGGACTACTTACTACGCCTAGCCGATGCTTGCCGCCAAACCCACGGATGAAGTCCTTCGTCGTGCCGTTGATCGCTGGAATGCAGGTGAGCACGGCTGTTGATGGGTTTCTATCTTCATTTGAGAACGATGTTACGCGCTAGCTCAGTAGCTAAGTGTGTCACCGATGTATGGTCTTGGAGATAAGTCACTTTAAATGTCCATTTCGCGTGCTCGAGTCTCATTTTCAAGAGGATATAGTATCCGAGGTGGTTTAAAATACAAATCCGTGATTCACAATAGAAAAAGGAGAGAGTACATAGTTCTGTGAGGTCTGGTTGCTAAGTTAGCTTCAATGGCGTCGTTAGCACAGCATTGTTAACCTTCGCCAGCCTGGAAAGCATTAACCGTGTATTTACATGTCCACGATTTAATAGTATTGTTGATTTTCTATCTATCCTTCCAGTCAGGGGTTTATTTCTTTTGTTTCTATATGCAGTTAAAGCATGATGCTATCACGTTAGCTCGTAGCTAAAGCATTTCGCCAATGTATTGTCGTGGAGATAAAAGGTACTGAATGTCCATTTCGCGTTCTCGACTCTCATTTTCAAGAGGATATAGTATCCGAGGTGGTTTAAAATACAAATCCGTGATCCACAATATAAAAAGGAGAGTGTGGAATCCAATGAGCCAGCTTGTACCTAAGTTACGGTCAGAGCGAAAAAAGATACGTCCATCACTGCCTCTCAAGTCCTTCACTGTAACGTTCCTCATCTACGAATCTTTCATCCTCGCTCAAATTAATGGGGTAATCATCACTTTCTCGGTCCGAATCTCTCTCGCTCCATTGTAAACAACGGGGAATTGTGAGGAATACTAGCTCCTGTGACGTCACGCTACTTCCGGTACAGGCAAGGCTTTTTTTTATCAGCGAGCAAAAGTTGCGAACTTTATCGTCGATTTTCTCTACTAAATCCTTTCAGCAAAAATATGGCAATATCGCGAAATGATCAAGTATGACACATAGAATGGATCTGCTATTCCCGTTTAAATAAAAAAAAATCATTTCAGTAGGCCTTTAACTATCTGTCCATCTTTGCACAAGTAAATATGCTGCAGGACTGCTCGTATCAGACATTTTTAATGCAACCCGGTATTTTTTTTTTTTTTTCTGATATCGGACCAATATCAAATATCAATATCAGATCGGGACACTTCCACCTTTAAGTAACTGTATTGCATGTTTAAAAAAAGTGACAAATACAGGCTTTTGGAGTTTTTCCTTACCCGGATGTGGGTTTCAGATCAGGGGATGTCAATGTGGTTTATGCAGCCCTTTGAGGCACTTGTGATTAAGGTCTATATGAATTAATGTTGATCGATTGATTTAATAATGCAGTAATTAATTTTACACTTGGCGATTAGAAATGTTGATCAAATATTGGCAAAAACGAAAACAAGGACACCCACGACCGAAAACCGAAAGACCAAAATAAATGTGTATGCCAATTATTATTACTATTGCATTTATGGCTATGACTGTGTACTAACCTTACTATAACATCAATGCATGGCAGTTGCAGAAATAAAGATTTACCTAATTTACCACGATTTGGTAAAACTGAACTGGAGGTAAACCTGCATCCTGACAAACAACAACAGACAACTTCAGAGGTTCTTCATTTGTACTGTTCTGGCATAACATAGCAGCAATAATAAAATACTCTCAGCTTGCATTTAACTTTAACAGCAACAACAGCATTCAATTAAAAAATAAATAACACAAAATTATTGGTACAACGCGAGAACACAATACCTTAATGGTGTAGTTATTTCTTCTACATTTATTAAATGATGAGTAAGTTTATTATTGTGAGTATGCGTCTATATAATTAAGTAGCATATGTATCCTGTTGATATACTTACTATTCTCATGTATGAGCGGATTATATAATATATTGATGATGAAGTGAGTGATGGGGCACGGCAATACAAACTTTTGCTTCTTTCTGCTTTTTTCCCGGACTTTATTTACAGTAGGGGAGGGATTCAAATGGCCCCATTCCAGGGTGGGTATCCAGCGAAAGGAAGGCGGGGAGTTTAATCATTTTCCAATGCAATCTGCTGAAAACGATGGAAAGCACCACTCTACATAACAATTAACGCTGTGGTCAAAGTTGGGATCGCCACAAAACTCATTTTAAGATATTTAACACTTTACTGCCGTCTGGCGGCTAAAGTGCATCCCCCCCAATTCGTCATGTTTCATGTGTCAGGTAAACCGAATGGGGCCATATGAATCCTCTTCCTATTGTACTTAAGTTTTTTTCTGCAGATGAATATTGTATTGGAAATATTGTTTGTGTTTCAATTGTGCAGATGTTTGTAGTGTTAAAAATTAATTAGTAAAAAAAAAAATCTAAATAAAATTGAAAAAAAAAAAAACAGCACAAAGGGGGCATGAGGAGAGAATAAGCCAGAGGTGTCCAAACTTTTTCCACTGAGGGCCGGAAAAATGTAAGCATGCGGGGGCCATTTTGATATTTTTCATTTTCAAACCTTAACAAAATATATGGATTTTTTATTTTTTTTAACCTTTAGGGCTCCCGGGGACTATAAAGGGTCTCAGTCATTAAACTGTTAAAAATGAGTAAAATTATTATTATTATTTTTTATTTAACGCTTACAGTAAATCTCTATATCAACTTGAGGTTGATATAAAGTAAAAAAAAAAAATGTTTTCTGTCAAAGACAACTTTGTTTTTTATAGTAAAACTGAAATATGCAGTATTTAGTAATTAGAGCCTTAAAAGATCAATAATGCAGAACACCATTGATTTTAAGTCTTTAATATTTTTGAGTAATCACAGTGAAAAGTTAAATAAAATCCTACTAAATATATTTGGGATCCAAAAGGTCCCCCACACATAAACTGATACATTTTTATTAGTTTTTTTTTTACTTTTAACACTTAAATTACGAGATCAACTTCAGATATATCTGTCGATTTTACATTTGAACTATTATTTTGTTTGTTTTATGCTCTTTTGTCAAACAAAACTTTGATGTTTTTATATAGAAACCACACAACATATGCAATATTTTTTCCATATAAAACATTTTAAAGTGATATTTTTGAAGTAATTGGAGCCCTGAAAATAATTCATTATAACATGGATTTTTTGTCATTATTTTTTTTTTGAGCAATGGCAAAAAAAGAAAAATAAAGAAAGACAAAAGAAAAAAAAAACAGCCTGCATGGCAGCTTTTGTGTCAACATTGCAACTTTTTCTCGTTAGATTTCACCTCATTTCACTTTTTTTAATGTTCTTTTTTATTTTTACAATAGTATTTCCAGAATGTGTGGCGGGCCGGTAAACAATTATTTTGTTTGTTTTATGCTCTTTTGTCAAATAAAACGTTGATGTTTTTATATGGCAACCACACAATATATGCAATATTTTTTCCATATAAAACATTTTAAAGTGATATTTTTTAAGTAATAATTCATTCTAACAGATTTTTTTAGCAATGGCAAAAAAAATAAAAATAAACAAAGACAAAAGAAAAAAAAACAGCCTGCATGGCAGCTTTGTGTCAACATTGCAACTTTTTCTTGTTAGATTTCACCTCATTCCACTTTTTTTTAAAATGTTTTTTGAAATTTTTGCAATATTATCAATTTTGCAATTTTTGCAGAATGTATGGCGGGCCGGTAAACAATTAGCTGCGGGCCGCAAATGGCCCCCGGGCCGCACTTTGGACACCCCTGGAATAAGCACATGGGGGGGTGGGAATCCACTGACTGACTCCCATCTATTTTTTATGAATTTTCATTTAGACCCAGAGAGCCACTCTTCCAGCAATCAATAGATCAAGCTGCTGTTGCACAGTTTGCACCTGGGGAGAGGGTTGAGGTGGGGGGGGGGGGCTTCTTTAAGGCCAGGCCCGGCCCTAACCAATCTGGCGCCCTAGGCAGGATTTTAGGTGGCGCCCCCCCACATCGGCAGTGAAGTGTATATACTCACAAGAAACCGAATAGCTTTGTCTTTGACCTTTTTTTTTACTTAAAGAAAGCATATTAACAATCAGAATAGTTAACAAGATAAAAAAAAATATGGATAAATAAATGAATACAAAAAATGAATATATGAAATACAATATTTTTTACATACATAAACACAAAATAAAACGTGTCAAAAAGTTGCATAAAATAAATTAAAAATACAATATAAATAAGGCACTGCACAAAACAAGATATCAAACCAGTATGACTTTAACAACTATATTACAAAAAAAGGGGATCCTACAGAGTTCTCTATTTGTGCTTTTTAATATTGCATTAACTAGAATGACTTACAAATTACTGTACACCAGGGAGTACTGTAATTACCTAACGTTACATTATTATTTTCCATAACAATTTAGCCCCCTCCACAATATTAACCCGACGTTAAAACAGAACTAGCTATTTGTTGATTAGCAATTGCTAATGTAATGTAACATTAGCTTAATGCTAAAAAGCCAGGTTACTATCACATTCTGTAACAGACAAATAATTTCATGTAGGCTAACGTTACCTCCCTGCTACCTCTGTCTTTTTCTCGTTTATCCTCCTCTTTTCTCTTTTTTCTTCCCTGGGCACCTGACAGTTTTGGCCGTTTTGACATCTTGTGTTGATTTTTTTATGTGGTGACGTCCAAAAAGAGTCATGATACGGGAAGGGAGGGGGCGCACCGTGCCGGGGGAGGAGCATCGTAATGTTGTAACAAATAATATTTCTATTAAATAGGCTTTACTTAGCATTTTAATTAACGTGTGATTATTTTATGAATTTAGAAATAATAGTACCAACTTTTTTATTTTATTTTTTTTTTTTCCTCCAACATTTGTGGCACTGGCGTGGCGCCCCCTGATGGACGACGCCCTTAGCATTTGCCTATACGGCCTATGCCACGGGCCGGCCCTGTGGTTAGAGTGTCCGCCCTGAGATCGGTAGGTTGGAGTTCAAATCCCAGCCGAGTCATACCAAAGACTATAAAAATGGGACCCATTACCTCCCTGCTTGGCACTCAGCATCAAAGGGTTGGAGTTGGGGGTTAAATCACCAAAATGATTCCCGGGCGCGGCGCCGCTGCTGCCCACTGCTCCCCAAGGGGATGGGTCAAATGCAGAGGACAAATTTCACCACATCTAGTGTGTGTGTGACAATCATTGGTACTTTAATCTTTAATTTAAGGCCCATGGGAGAGCAGGGGGGACAACTGTAGATCAAAAGCTGGACACTACCCCCCCTGCTATAGTCTCCAACACAAAAGCCAATTTCCTTCGAATCATAAGGCAACAATAACCGCAACGCCAGTAGATGTACTCCATGTTGGTGGAGGTTCTTAAAGGAGTCGCCTCTTGCAGCCAACATGCAGCGGATAAAAACCCAGCATTGTAGAGGAGTTAAGTATCAAGTAGAAAGTACAAGCAGAACTCTCAGCCCGAGGTCCCTAAGCTCCTTTGGAAACCCAACCGAAGCTCATCTTCAAAGGTAATTTGATCTCGGGATCAGATTTTCTTCAGACACAACCCAGGCAACCTGTGTAAAATATCCATTAGAACTTTGAACCCCTATCTGTCAAGCGGGGATTTATGTCCAGTTCTGTGACTCGCCTGCAAAACTACCCCCGTGTTTTAACGAGCTCCATGCACCAACTAACAATCATAGGTCCAAACACAATCATTGACCTGCTGCCGTTATCTAAAAATAGCAGAATAATCACACGTAAATCCAGTTTCCATCATTTGACTGCAATTTCAAGGAGCAAAATCAATTAAGCGAGAAAGGACAAGGAGATTGGACTCACATGCTACTTCCAGCGAGGCGTTGCGGCTGACTGCTTCGCCCAGGTAGTTGCGGGCGACGCACACGTAGGCCCCCTCGTCCGGCTTGCTCCGCCGCCCGTGCACGATGCGCAGGAAGAAGAGCGAGCCGCTGGGCAGCAGCATGCGGTGAGAGCGAGGGTCGTCCTTGTCCGTCTCCACCCGCTCGCCATCCTTGTACCACTCCACCGTGGGGTTCGGCCGGCCCTCGGCTTTGCAGTTGAGGGTGGCCGGCTCGCCTTTGGAGACGATCAGGTCAGAGGGGTGCTCCGCGATCCGGGGCGGCGAGTCCTCCTGGCGTAGACGGGATCCTGGAGGAAGCAGAGGAAAGACAAATACTTATTAAAAAAAGCAAAGCAGCAGATCTGGAAACAGTCCTGGAGCGACCTGATAATGTACTACAGTTTTTCCAAGTACGACCTTAAGGGAACAATGTTATTTAAAACACATTTACTGTAAACACCAGGGGTCCCCAAACTACGGCCCGCGGGCCGGATACGGCCCCCCAGCGTCCAAAATCCGGCCCGCGGGAAGTCCCAAGTGTAAAAAAAATAAAAAAATAAAAAAAAATTAAAATTTTTTTAAAAAATGTTTTAATTTTTTTTTATTTGTCCTTACTAGTCTTTTTTATACCGTCTCCTAGCCACTCAGGCAAATCATATTGTCTAAAAATGCATTTTACCATCGATAACGTGACATGCAGCAAGTGCGCTCTTTAAGTCAATTAGTGTGCGAGGAATATATATGTATGAATACATATATATATACCGTATATATACATATATATATATATATACATATATATACATACATATATATATATACACATACATACATAAATATATATATATACATATATATATATACACATACATACATATATATATATACACATATATATATATACATATATATATATATACACATATATATATATACATATATATATATATACATACATATATATATATATACATATACATACATACATACATACATACTTATACATACATACATACATACATACATACATACATACATACATACATACATACATACATACATACATATATATATATATATATATATATATATATATATATATATATATATACATACACACACACATATAGACACATATACATATATACACATATACATATATATATATATACACATATATACACATATACATATATATATATATACATATATACACATACATATATATATATATATACACATATATACACATATACATATATATATATATACATATATACACATATACATATATATATATATACACATGGACATATACATATACATAGACATATACATATACATATATACACACACATATATACACATTTACATATACATATATACACACGCATATACATATATACACACACACACATTTACACATAATATATATATATATATATATATATATATATATATATATATATATATATATATATATATATATATATATATATATATATATATATATATATATATATATATATATATATATATATAGCGCGGCCCCCAGCCAAATTGTTTTACCCCAATGCGGCCCCGGAGTCAAAAAGTTTGGGGACCCCTGGTATACACGCACAACATTAGAAACATTAAGCATGTCAATAGGTGGAATAAAACTATGGAACCGATTAAGTAAGGAACTCAAACAATGTACCTAACATATAGTATCAGTTTAAGAAGTATACAGTTCACAAAGTACCGGTACACGGACTAAGCAGATTGCTGAAAACAAGTGTCTGATATCATTTAATCCTGAATCCATTCATTTACTTTTGTTTAGTGTGTTGTGTCTGATATCAATTATTCCTAAATCCATTAATCTATTAGTTTAGTGCATAATGAAATGAAGTGAAGTGAATTATATAGCGCTTTTCTCTAGTGACTCTAAGTGCTTTTACATAGTGAAACCCAATATCTAAGTTACATTTAAACCAGTGTGGGTGGCACTGGGAGCGTCTTGCCCAAGGACAACGACAGTGACTAGGATGGCGGAAGCGAGCATCGAACCTGGAATCCTCAAGTTGCTGGCACGGCCACTCTAGCCAAACCATACCGCCTCCATAGTGCTTGATATCCTTTATTCTTGAATACATTCACTTATATTTCCTAATGAATACTGTACCATAGTTTCTTTTTTTTAATGTATATGTATTTATTCATTTGATAGAGAAATCATAATACAGGTATTGAGAAAACAGACCCCCCCCCCCCCAAAAAAAAATACAAAGAATTAAATAAAAATAAAATAAGAATAAACCCCCCGTCCTACATTTCAGTCACAGTGGGTAGCAAAGTACTGCCTTCCTCTTCACCACAAGCAGAAAAAAGATCACAACCACTGAAATAAATAAAAAAAATAAAATAAAAAGTAAAAAAAATAAAAAAAGAGTTGAGGTAAGTGGAAAGGTTAATTCTTGTCAACAGTGAGTGTCACATTTATCCTATAGTGTCTTTAATTTAGCTATGTAACTAATCACCATAGTACCATAGTTTCTGATATAATGCATCACTAAATTAATGTATGAATCATTGCTTATTGCATAGTGTCTGATATCATTTATTTCTGAATCCATTAATGTAATCATGTTTAGTGCATAGTGTCTGATATGATTTAAGCCTGAATTCCTTTATCTATATGTTTTATGAATACCACAATGTCTGATGTAAATATTTTGTATTTTAATGCATACCACAGTGTCTGATATCATTTATTTCTGAATCCATTCATTTATCGTTTAATAAATACAAGTGTCTGATACAATGTATTGCTTCATTAATTCATTGACTATTGTTAAATAAATACCAAAATGTCTGATACAATATATTGCTGACTTCATTTATCGTTTTATTGCGAATACCACAGGGTCTGATATACCCTGAATACCCTGTATTCGTTTACTCACTTGCAATGTTTAAGCGAGACGTACTAGTCTGTATATTCTGTATTTACATACTTAATACCCAATGTTGTCAGTTTTTTTACTCCTGTATTTATTCCCAATTGATTTCTTTATGTATGTGTGTCTATTACACATTGTTTATTGTTTGTTAATTGCACTCTTATATTCAATTTCTTCTTAATTTTACAGAAAAAGCTATCCACCTACTTTATTAACCCTACCATCACATGCTCGTACGTATTATTTTCTCTTCTTATTACACATGGTCAGGAAGTATGGATTAACTAAGATCTGCTTCTTCCTACTCCTTTTCGGACTTGAGGAACTATGTGTAAACATCTTAACTCTGTTAAGAGTGTTCCAAATAAGCTAAACCATGACCATTACAAAGAACAAAAAAAAAACTACTCTTAATTAAGGATATTTGCCGACATGTTGCTAGATGCTTCTTCAACAAATGCCTGTTTTTGCGGTTGGCTTACTAACAAAACTATCACTTTGCCTTGGGTTGGACAAATATGGTATAAAACCCATAGCAGACCCTTTAATCACTATTTGAACCCAGACAAAAAGCAACCATCTGCTCTGGTCCACGGTACAAGCGCAAGCTTGTGGTTAATTGGACCCAAGGGTGACCAGTGAACATAGGCATAAAAAAAACTAGCCCGCATTGGCTACTATACACAAAAGAAATTATATATTTCACGAGGGGCGCAAACAAGTAAAAAACTGTTGAGTCCACCGTTGTGGAGATCTGTGTGTGATGTGAATATTTATGCCGGGGTCTCGTCCCGTGTCAAACGCTAATCCCCCCGGGGGCTGCGAACCTTGCCCTAGTCCCATTTTTATTGGGGCTGGCAGTGGGTGAGCTCTGGGAGTCTGGCAGCTAAGATAATGCTCCCCAAGTCTTGAGTGCCGCATGTGTGTGTGAGTGTGTCCGCTTCCTGTAAACGCTGTAAGGCATACGTGTAAATCCCGGATGCCCTGGGAGCCATGCAACAATCAAAGAGCTGGGTGCGCCATCAAACAACCCAAGAGTCGAGGCTTCAAACTCATGCAATAGTCGGATCCAGTCGGAGTCTTTGAAATTAGTTGTTGCATCTGTGCGTGTCATTGAGCCGGGGTTGATGACGGAGCCCTTCCCCGAGGCGCCGCACTGTGCTAATAGGATGCGCACCATTGTGCCTACGTAGGGGCTAATCTCAGAATGGAGGCAAGGCAAGGGAAGGGACGGCCAGTGCTTTGTTTGGCTGGGTATGCACATGTGCCACTACCCCATCCACTTAAATCTCCCTGGGGAAGCGCGCAGGGACAAGCTGTACTCGCCAACAATCTTTTCTGTCCATGAGTCTCTGGGCCAAGGAGAAGCTGCTCCAGTGCACATTCACAATGTAATCAAGGGACGCTGGTTTGGGTCCACTGAGGGACAGACACCATTAGATTTAGGATACTAGTGAGGTGAAATTTTGTTTTAAAAATGGGCTCTGGCATTAAACAGCGGCATTGACCCGTGAACAGAAGGTAGCCTGTACTCCCCTTCTGCCTAATTTGTGCTAATTCCTCCCATTTCCCTGCCATTGATTGGCGATCAGGCCCGGTATCTTGCTAAATGGGCCCACAGACAGAACTTGGAGGGGGGAGAAGGGGTGATATCCTGCTCCCGCAGAGGATGATTCAATCCTAACGCCATTAGGTAGGGGAAACCGAGGAGGCGCCAACTGGCAAAGGGGACAAAAAGTGGACATGGAGAACCTTGTGGAGAACACAGACCTCATTGGAGCATTACGAAAGCGGTGTTTGGATTTTACTCACTAGTTCAACACTGGGATATAGCAAACACCATTTTAATTGCTTCCGTTCTCAATCTTTTTTGTGTTTGTGCACTGGGCAGCGGACATGCACACAAGTTTAACAAGAAGTTAACCACTGGTTTTAGTAGAATGCAGACAATAAAACCATGTAACCTGACTCTGAAATCAACTGTTGCCATCATTAAACCTAACCTTTATTACTCTAAAAGCAGCTGCAGTGCATCCAAAATGCTGCTGCTCGAGTCTTGGCGGGAACCAGGAAATATTTGTTGTGTACAAGTACAAGTGCCGTTGTGTCCTTGGGTAAAGACACTTCACCCTTGCCCCCAGTGCCGCTCACACTGGTGAATGAATGATAGGTGGTGATGGGAGGGAGAGCCACGCTTCCGTCAGTCTACCCCAGGGCAGCTGTGAATACAAAATGTAGCTTACCACCACCAATTGGGAATGTGGAGTGAATGAATGATGGGTTCTCACTTCTCTATGAGTGCTTTGAGTATCTAGTTTAGGGGTCCCCAAACTGCGGCCCGTATACGGCCCGCGTCCAAAATCCGGCCCGCGGAAACTCCCAAGTTAAAAAATAAAAAATAAATATATATTTTTTTAGTATTATTTTTATTCTGTCCTTTCTAATACATTTTCTATCGCTTGTTACTCTTGTTACAAAATCCGGCCCAAGGTAAGTCCCCAGTAAAAAATAAATAAATAAATAAATAAAAGGTTTTTTTTATTTTTTATTTTTTTAATCTGTCCTTTTTAGTACATTTAATACCACTTGTTACTCTCGGGGTCTCTTAGCCGCTCAGGCAAATCATATTGTGTAAAGATGCATTTTCTCCATCGATAAGGTGACATCATCGCGCCTCAGTGTTGGGCGAGCACGCGGCAAGTGCGCACTTTCAGTCAATTAGTGCGCTCGGAATATATATATACATACACATATATACACACACACACACACACACACACACACACACACACACACACACACACACACACACACACACACACACACACACACACACACACATATATATATATATATATATATATATACACACATATATACATATACAACTGAAACAAAGCCTCACCATGTTTGGTCATGACTGGCCTGACATGGTTCATGCAGTTTGAAAATACTTAATAATAATAATAATGAATTTGATTTAAGTAGCGCTTTTCTATCAACTAGATCAGGGGTCGCCAAACTTTTTGACTCGGGGGCAGCATTAGGTTAAAAAAACTTGGCCGGGGCTGGGCTGTGTATATGTACTGTGTATATATATGTGTATGTATATATATATATATATATATATATATATATATATATATATATATATATATATATATATATATGAGTATGTATATATATGTGTATGTATGTATATATATATATATATATATATATATATATATATATATATATATATATATATATATATACATACACATATATATACACAGTACATATACACAGCCCAGCCCCGGCCAAGTTTTTTTAACATAAATATGAGTATGTATATATATGTGTATGTATGTATATATATATATATATATATATATATATATATATATATATATATATATATATATATATATATATATATATATATATATACATACACATATATATACACAGTACATATACACAGCCCAGCCCCGGCCAAGTTTTTTTAACCCAATGCTGCCCCCGAGTCAAAAAGTTTGGCGACCCCTGACCTAGCTGATAGAAAAGCGCTACATAAATCAAATTCATTATTATTATTATTAAGTATTTACAAACCGCATGAACCATGTCAGGCCAGTCATGACCAAACATGGTGAGGCTTTGTTTCAGTTGTACGCTCCCAAAATCTGGAATAGTCTTTGTGAACATATGAGACCTATCAACCCCGTTTTTACGATAATTAACATTTGAAGCGTTGACACTAACTGCCAGCTTTTCTACCGCGTTACATTCCTAAGTAGCAGTAGTAGTCCAAAACTTGGTCCAAGCTTTGTAAATATAATTAATCCCAGCCTGTTTGAGTGTGTCCCAAGAATTGGTAATGTCCTAAAGCAGCGATTGTCAAACTGGTGGTATGCACGCTCCATCTCGTGGTACACCAAATAATCACTTAATTAAATATTCAAACACAGTGTTACCGTCCAAATTGTGTGTAATGTTACAATGGCAAATAATAAAGATATGCATGTTGAATAAAACCTCTGCCTAGTTTTAATGAATATTTAGGCCACTTTATTTTAATGTTGGTCATTATGGTGGTGTTCGGAGAGCCGGGTGTTTTCTGAGGTGGTACTTGGTGACAAAAGTTTGAGAACCACGGTCCTAAAGTGCTTCTCAGGTCATTAAACAAAACTCTTATCTCCCCGTCCAGCTATCGTAACATTAAAAAGTCTTTTTGTCGCTCTTTTAATGTGCTCACCGGTGCTGTGTAATCAAGTGCTCTCAGAGTCCAGGCGAGTGCACTTCACCAGGTCTCAAGGCACACGCTCTAATCAAAATACTGCCGTCCCCCCCTCGCTACACCACCACCACCGACGGTTGCGATAGTTTCAGCAGCGCTGTGCAGTCATCCAACGCTCCTGCAGGCAAACAGGAGCCAGGAGACAAGCAGACAGATAATGAAACCAGAGGGAGGATTACTGAAGCAGAAGCTACCTTTGCCTTTCAGACTACTTATGTCAGCTTCGCCGGATTCTGTTGTTATTTTCCCACAAATCCAACAAACGGCGTTGTCCCAACAAACGAGTTAGCGGTCCTAAAAGGGTGGCAGGTAAATATACAAACAAGTGTTCCACTGACCACACACACACACACAGAGAGACACAAGTGGTCTTTCTTATCACCATCACATTTTTATTCATGTGTGCAAACAGAAGGTCGGGCTTTTCATGATCTCTTTCTAATTATTTTCATTAGCTCCCAAGAGAAATTTCAGCCCACCAACCGAATCAATAGGAGGGCTGGTCTCAGGCAGGGCATAAAAAAAGGAATGGCTCCCCAAAGAGAGATTTGTTATTCCGCCAACATGCTGATCACAGGTGACCAATAAAATGCGATGTGTAACAGTATTCGGAACGGTACAAAGTAGGGCTGCAGCTATCGGTTATTTTAGGGATCGAGTCATCTATCAATTAGTTTGTTGGATTAATCGAGTAATCGGATAAAACACACTTTAGAACCTCAATGAGTATTTTAGGGGAAATAGTTGAAATAAAGATTTTTCTGCTTGCCATAACCTTCATTCTTGTTTTTTTTTATTTATGGATATCATTACATATACACATACTGTACATATGCAAGCACATATGCATACATACACTCAGACTGAGACTTACATTTATTGTCATTCAAATTTGAACTTTACAGTACAGATAAGAACGAAATGTTGTTGCATTAGCTCGTTGTTGTGCAGGATGAAAGAGCAATGAGGTGCAGATATAAATAGATTTACTGTACGGATAAATATATTGCACTTTTGCATATGCATCCACGTTTATGGATGTATGTTATATTGTCTTTATAGTCCAGGGAGTGCATATAATCATGTTTCATCAAACATATATTAATGTTGTTGCCAACTGGGTAACACATCGCACACTGACAAAGCTTAACCTATTGTTACTATAACAATCTACAAGGTTAATACGGTTGGCTTATCTTTCTTCCCCTCCATTTGTCTGCTTTCTTTTGTTTTTCAAGGTATCATTACATATATGTATTGTTGCATTTGAAACAATTGTATTGTTCATAATAGAGGTAATTATTGTTATTATTCATTATCAATAGTGCTATTTCTATTGGTATTTGTATTGCTCCATTTGTAGTGTAATAATGCTCATTGTCATTTCTGTATTATTAATATTTATTTCACTAACTGCTTCTTTGCAATCACTTTTACCATCATATTTGTACATATCCTATTCTCTAATGCTGTTCTGTTGTTGTTGTTGTTGTTGTTGTTGTCTCTCTGTCTTATCCTTTTCTTGGCCCCACAATTTCCCCCTGTGTCTTCCTTTTTTTCTCTTTCTATCCCCTCCTGCTCCGGCCTAGCTGCACCAAATAATAATATAAATACATTTAATAAATTCAAATACAAATAAGGCAACAAGAGAAGTATCCCACACTTCTCTTTTGTAAAGTAAATGTGTACAGCCGATATGGGCATCTACATCAACAATATGATTTGCCGTATAACTGGACAGGACAAAAAATAAATAAATGGATATCATCAAGATTGAAATTGCACTTTTAACATGTGTGCAATGATGCAAATGCTCTCATGTGCACCGTGCTGAAACTATCATATTTAAAGGTCCATGCAGTCCGGATTTAGTCAATGTTTATTGGTTACATTAATTAATTCATTGATTGATTACTGTTTTTTAACCAAATTAATTTATTTAACCGGTTCTAGTACATCGTTAAATCAATCAATCAATCAAAGTTTGATTGTGCAGCCCTAAATCACGAATGTCTCAAAGGGCTGCACAAGCCACAAATGCCTACCAAATTCTAATATTGTACACTTGGTAACTCTTCGACAAGTGCACCCCAGCCTTTCGTTGGTGGGAGTCGTAGGTTGTCAAGTTGCCAAGGAGAAGCCAGAGCTTGAAAAGCATTTTCCTGTATGGAAATACTTTTCCTTCTTGGTAAAATACGTAAACAAATGAAGATAAGAGGAATAAGATGTAAGCGGTGTGTCGGCATTGTTGCATAGCTATCATGAAAGGCGCTATAAGGTAGAACTGGTAATGCTACATTATAGGTAACAAATACACTAAAAATACAATAATCATTTACACTGTTCTAACAGTTAGTGTTGCACTTGTCTGCATAATTGTATATCTATCTTATACATCTTTTTCAGTAATAATTTAATTTTTGGGGATAATTACTTGCTTGTAGTTTTACAATGTTTCTAAAAATAATAACATTTGTGTAAAGTTTATGGTTTGTGTTTAAGTGACCTTAAACTCGTAGTTTGTACTGAAGCGTGATTTTTAGCAATAGTCAATCAATTTTTTGATTTGTATTTATTTTCAATAATTTCAAGTTCAAATCTCCTTTTTAATATTTAAAAAAAATCAATTAAAAAATACATATTTTCTAAAATGGTATATTTATTTTTGTTAGTTTTTTAGGAATATAAAACATTTAAAAATAAGTTTTAAAGGCCATCTCTGTATTTACTCTCTGCAAGTATACGTTATGCAATAGCACTTACGAGCTTTTGTAACCTGTTTTAAAAAGTATTTATTATAATTTGTATACCAAATAATTTATTGCGAGAATTGGTTTGAATCAAAAATTGATTCTCAATCAAATTGTCATCCCAGGAATTAGGATCGAATTGAATCGTGAGTTGTTGTAAGATTCCCATCTCTATTGATTACTGTGTACAGTAAACATGGCATAAAAAAAGTACAGTCAGCAAAATAAAGTACAGTACTTAAAGTATGGGTCAAGAGGATGCTGAAATGGCAGGCAAAGAGCAAAAAAAACATCAAAGATTGTACATGAACTACATACATTAATAAGGGGATTCATATGGCCCCATTTGTCGTGGTTTACCCGACACATGAAACGTGACGAATTGAACTTTAGTCTTAAATATCTTAAAATATGTTTTGTGCTATTTCTAACTTCAACCACAGTGTCAGGTGCTATGTAGAGTGGCTCTTTCAATCATTTCCTGCATTGGGAAATAAGTAACCTTAAACCTTCCTCTCGCGCGAGATCCACCCAGGATTGGGGCCGTAGGAATCCCTTCCCTACTGTACAAAAAGATGCCAGCTGCACACTCTGCCATATTCCAATATCGGTCTGTCTGGTTCACTCCTCTGCCACACACTCGCATCGCCGTGAGGGTGACAGACTCCCTCATGTCATCACAGGGGAAGTGGCGATGGTGATAGAATGATGTTCTTGGCCATGCATGACTCGGCGCCGGGTTTGCCGCCATGACGCTTGAACGGGTCTAGTTGCGCACCTGAGATCCATCTTCCGTCTTTTCTGTCAGGCGGTACATGAACTGGCCGATATTCAGATCGCGGGCGAAGATAACTTGCGGTAGTCCATCACTGGCTGAGACCGTGAGCTCCCTCGATGGGCTATGTCCTACTTGACCGCTCTGCATACCAGAGGTGTGGACTCGAGTCACATGACTTGGACTCGAGTCAGACTCGAGTCATGAATTTGATGACTTTGGACTCGACTTGACAAAATGTAAAGAGACTTGCAACTCGACTTAGACTTTAACATCAATGACTTGTGATTTCACTTGGACTTGAGCCTTTTGACTTGACATGACTTGCTACTTTCCCCAAAACCTAAAGCTTAAAAAGTTATTTGGGAGCGCTCCGTAGCTTTCATTTTGTACGTGTCTGTCTATCAGCGTGTGTGCTGCGTGTCAGCGTGTGTGCTCTCAGTACAACAGCCAATCAAATTAGATCTACATTGTTTTCATCACACAGCATCCAGCCAATCAAATTGCAGGACAACCAATGAACAAGAGTTGTCACACAACGCGCCAGTGAGAGAGATTTATACCAAAGTTGGTTTCGTTCGGGTATAAAAACTACGACTTGGTCAACGAATTGCCGTATGCAAATCACGCAGTTCGAATATTACAGACGGAGACGCAACAACTTCCAACTTCGTTCGACATTTGAAGTTGCACAAAGAAGGGTAAGTTTTGAATGTAAGATAACGTTTATCGGCTAAATAACATGGCTTTTATTTGCTGTGTAGTTAAATCAGTGAGGCTGTAAACTCACTGCTAACGTCATAAGTTCATAACCATAGACATCTTATAAGGGTACACAGCATCGAGCACTACTGCCTACTGGCGCAGACGAGACGCGGGGCCGCCATCTTGGAGTGGTGATCCGCTCCACTCAGTGCAATTCATTTGGCAGGAGCAATGAACTGTCAGCGCATTTAATTAATTTTACCTCACTGAATACCACTCATTTTCACGCGCTTTTTTGTCATACGTGTAGCTATGATAACAGACACATGTTTTATTATTCATAGTTTGCTTAACAGTGATAGAATATTCTTATACGCTATAAGTGACCAGACGTCCGAGATTAAAACTGGGAATATAATCCCAGAGAAGGGGGAAAAAACGGTCAGCTATTTTTAAATTGAAGAAACAATATGATTACATTACTATGCTACATAAACAATGTATGAATACATTAGATATCTATATATCTTATAGACCGTATCTCTGTTGCTGCAGCAGCAGAGAGTTTATTCTGTCATGACACTTTGTATTGATATTTTGTATTACATTCTTCCCTTAAATGATCATGTTTACAGTGATTGTTATATATGTATTTTTTATGTATGTCGCTTTGGATAAAAGCGTCTGCCAAATACTTAAACATATATAAACACCTGAAAGTCTTTATATCAGCTGAAACCACCAATCTTTTTCACTGGATTCAGAATAAAACCAAATTCTGTTTTACCCAACAATGTCAGTATTTGAATATTGTTACTTGAAGACTTATTCCTGGTTACAATTATACTGTTAAAAAAGTATTGTCTTATATTTTGCCTAAAATGAGAATGCATCACAATCAATGGCGGCTGGTGAATTTTGTTTTAGGTGGGGCTGAAAGTTTGTAAACCCCTGTAGGGGCGTCATCCTCCCCCAGAAGATTTATTTGTGATTTTCACATACAAATATTGAAGATCTTTGCTCCTTCTCAACTCTGTGGTAATGTTATTTTCATAAAATACAACCAATAGTACATTAATGTTAAATCTTACTTGTGAAAAGTAATCCCCCGATTCCTATTTTCAACAGTCCGCTCATTTGAGCAGGAAAACGCTGAACACCAGCTTTCTACCTGTCAACTGTCAGTTTAGGCTGCTCGCCGGCTCCTCATCACCACTTCAAGATGCAAATTGCTCGCGTCACAGCAACCAATATTGCGTCTACTTATAAGATGTTTATGGTTATAACGTCATTTCAAACACGGCAATATGTTGCGTCCACTGCAGTTTGCTACCTTATTCATACTTTTTGTCAAGTGATTTTTTAAGCAGGGTTGCATGAGGTACCTACATTTAACGTTACGTTAGTCAATGTATCACACACAGTAACATAACGTTAGACGGCGGTCAGCAGCACCGCGTATTTTAGCCACCTACAAAAAGACAAACCTAGTCAAATAAAGGTCAGTTAAAATGTATACTATATTAAGAATATGTGTACATATTGCATAGGGCCCTGACATCTAAAAAGTACAACTCTGTTCATTGTTATGTTCATGTATTTGTTATGTTTTTCATGTGTACGCACACATCAACACACATACAGTATGAGATGAGATCAATGAGATAAGGTAAGAACAGAATAGAAACTGATGTAGAACTAGTTACAATGCAATATGCCATGGAAATACAATGTTAACACTTTTGTACAAATAAGTACAGTTGCACTTGTTTTTGCAAATGTGTTTATTCTGTAAAGGAATGAGTTAAATGTTTAAAATTGTTTAAACTATTAAAATGACTGGTTAATAGTGCTATTATGAATTGCAATGTCAGTACTATTTTCTTTCCTGCTATTTCAAATGCACTTGTTTTAATAAATAAATACAGCGGTTTAAAAGCATACACAATCTGTGTAAATATACTAGTCTGTGGTCAAAAGGACTTGAAATGACTCGAAACTCAAAATGCAGGACTTGTGACTTGACTTGAGACTTTCCAGTCTTGACTTAGGACTTGACTCGGGACTTGACTCGAGACTTGAGGGCAAAGACTTGAGACTTACTTGTGACTTGCAAAGCAATGACTTGGTCCCACCTCTGCTGCATACTACCCCCCACTCCCTGCTACCCGTCTTCTCCTCAAAAAGATCTATACTGTGAGCGCAAACACAGGGGGTAATTCTAGAAGCTACGCTGGTTGCTTCCTGCACTCGCAGATAGAATTGCGTGTATTTCTGGCCTGTAGAGTGCCAGGGTGGTATTGACTCTGCATGCCTTTTTTTGCCCTCTTCTCTCGATACGTCTGGAATTTATTTAAGTAGATACGTGTGGGGAAGACAATATCAACGTGTTTTTTTTTTTTTTTCTGCCATACTCGCAGTGCTTGCGTTTCGGTCTGATCGAAATTCAAGCTTGATGTTATCTCATCGGTATGATTTGACCTACAGAGCAGAATGTGTGATCAAGAGGAGGGAAGTAAAACAGTCTTCTTTCATCTCCGTAATATCGCAAAAATTTGTCCCATTTTCTCCACCAGTATTATGAGATCATTATTAATGCGTTCGTTACATCTCGTCTCCATTACTGAAACGTGCTATTTTCGGGCCTCCCTATGTCTAGCATTAAAAGATTACAGTTGGTAGAAAATGCGGCTTCTAGACTTTTGACTATTGCTAATTGTATTGTTCCATATGCCCCGGCCAGAAAACTGCGTTCTAAGAACTACGGCTTATTAGTGATTCCCAGAGCCCCAAAAAAGTCTGCAGGCTATAGAGCAGGGGTCACCAACGCGGTGCCCGCGGGCACCAGGTAGCCCGTAAGGACCAGATGAGTAGCCCGCTGGACTGTTCTAAAAATAGCTCAAATAGCAGCACTTACTAGTGAGCTGCCTCTATTTTTTAAATTGTATTTATTTACTAGCAAGCTGGTCTCGCTTTGCTTGACATTTTTAATTGTAAGAGAGACAAAACTCAAATAGAATTTGAAAATCCAAGAAAATATTTTAAAGACTGTCTTCACTGACAAAGAAACAGATAACATATTTGGTGTCCAGTTCAAAGTGTGACATGATTTATTTAAAAATTTGAGAGTTGACTTTTGTATTTTACATGAGTTATTATTTGTACAAACATGGTGCAAAGTAATTCATGATTTGTTAAAAAAATGTTAGTGGCTAGCTAGTTAAAATGGGATCTTGTGATTTCACAAGACTGTCTTAGAAGTGATCATTTGAAAATGTTCAATTTGAAAAATGTGCACTTAGAGAAAATATTAAAAACAAGTGTTGCATATTGATATTTATCTGTTTCTATATATATTTATTGTGAGAAATCATTAAGATGATCCGTGTTTCCACAAAGATAAATATCATTAATGATTAATAATAACATAGAGTTAAAGGTAAATTGAGCAAATTGGCTATTTCAGGCAATTTACTTAAGTGTGTATCAAATTGGTAGCCCTTCACATTAATCAGTACCCAAGAAGTAGCTCTTGGTTTCACAAAGGTTGGTGACCCCTGCTATAGAGCGTTTTCTATTCGGGCTCCAGTACTCTGGAATGCCCTCCCGGTAACAGTTAGACGTGCTACCTCAGTAGAAGCATTTAGGTCCCATCTTAAAACTAATTTGTATACTCTAGTCTAGCCTTTAAATAGACCCCCCTTTTAGACCAGTTGATCCGCCATCTCTTTTCTGCTCTGCCCCCCTCTCCTGCATGGAGAGGTTATTAGGTGACCACAGATTAAACGCTAGCTGTTCAAAGTCGGGACCCGGTGTGGACCACTCATTTGTGCATCAGTTGGGGATGTCTGACTGACTTGTCTCCACTCAAGATGATCTCCGGCTGGCCCCACTATGGACTGGACTCTCACACTATTAACTAGATGCACTCGACCCATTGCACCGGTCGCCAATTGTATCCCATTGGGTTGAGTTTTTTCTTGCCCTGATGTGAGATCTGAGCCGAGGATGTCGTTGTGGCTTATGCAGCCCTTTGAGACACTTGTGATTAAGGGCTATATGAATAAACTTTGATGTAAGTATAGCTTATATGGGATTTTTATGGCTAAATACTTTAAATTTAGTCAAATCTGAATTTGTAACAGGACATTCTGCTTCGGCTTGTTGTTCCTTTAACAATGAATCGAACAAACAAGCAAGTTAGGGCTGGACAATTAATCCTTTTTCCATTTCGGTTATGGTTTAACACAATCATAAAAATATCATAATCGAAAAAAATAGATTAATGGGCCGCGCAAAGTGCATGCAAATTCCGGTGCTTGTGACGGTGAAACAGATGTGGATCGAATAAGTGAAAAAAGTCTACGTCTACTAGAAGTTTGGGATGTCACCATGGTTGCTACTTTTTAATTAACACAGTGCTAATATGCCCAATTAATAATCACTAAAGTCAACAAAAAAGTAAAGTCATATTAGTTTATTTAGTTAGTTAATTATATTATTATTTCTTTGGTCAGTGGTCAACAAAATAAACAAACAGTTTTACATCCATGAATTGACAATTTTACAGACCGAAAGGGTTTAGGCTGAAGTTGAGCACTTATTTCGACTAACTAACCCTATAAACAGCGCTGTGTGCAACATCCAGTCTCACTGCGCTAACAAAATAAAGTTTTGAAAAAGTACTTTACACAAGTATAATGTCCTTAAAACACTGATTGATACATTTACAAAATTATTATGCTTTGGCTTAAAATACTGGTCAAAATTCTCCAAAGATATTTTGCACCAAAAAATGTGAGCATTTATGTATTTAATTAACAAACATTTTTATTTTTATTTATGACACAAGAACGACACTCTCTGGTGGTAAAATTAGTGTAAAAGGTAAAAAACAGAATTAAAAAAACCCAAAACAGAAAAACTAAATTTCATTGTTTTTTAATATAGCTATTGTTATTAATTAGTAATATTGTTTTACTTGATGTGGTTTATCTGTTGTTAATTATTCACATCTGTTGTTCTTTCAAATTATATCTAAAGTTGAGTTTTTGTTTTCAAATGAATGAATAATCCTTTTATCAATCACGTTTATAATATCAATGAAAGTAATCGTGATTGTATTTTTGCCATGATCATCCACCTCTAGACCACATTATTAATCAACTCTTACAGTCCACTTTCTTTGACACGAAAGTGAAATATTTTTGGTTGGTATCAACACTTCTGTCATCAACAATCAGCATCAACAATTGCATCACCAGATAAATGGACATTGAAACAGTGTAGGTCTGACTTGGTAGGATATGTACAGCAAGTAGTGGACATAGAGAGAGAGATATCAGAAAGCATAAGAAAAACTAAATAAAAATGACTAACTCATTCAGAAATATGTATATACTGTAATTTCCGAGCTACAATCTGCTACTTTTGCTTCACATGCCGCCAATACATGTATACGTTCGACACATCGGATCGATGAATTTGCCGAACAAGTCACAATGGACCAATGAAATTGGTCACATTAATTCCAACACCAGCCATTTAGTGCATTACGGACTCACCCTCAACATGGAGAAGATACGACGAAATGCACACAACGCGGCCCACAAAGCCGAAAACAATCATTGAAAAAGGAACCACACGAAACGGAAATCCACCGCAGACCTAAAAAAAAGGACGAAGACTGCGCTCAATGACATCTTTGTTAGGCTACTACATGCTGTGATATAGGCACTTAAATTTGTGACTTAACATAAGAGCCTGTGTAAATAAGTCATGTTTCCATGTGTACATCTGCAGCTTAAATAGGTGGGTGTGTCTTATTAAAGGCCTACTGAAACCCACTACTACCGACCACGTAGTCTGATAGTTTATATATCAATGATGAAAACTTAACATTGCAACACATGCCAATACGGCCGGGTTAGATTAGTAAAGTGCAATTTTAAATTTCCCGCAAAATATCCTGCTGAAAACGTCTCGGTATGATGATGTTTGCGCGTGACGTCACGGATTGTAGCGGACATTATGAGACAGCATTGTGGCCAGCTATTAAGTCGTCTGTTTTCATCGCAAAATTCCACAGTCTTCTGGACATCTGTGTTGGTGAATCTTTTGCAATTTGTTTAATGAACAATGGAGACAGCAAAGAAGAAAGCTGTAGGTGGGAAGCGGTGTATTAGCGACCGGCTGCAGCAACACAAACACGTAGCCGGTGTTTCATTGTTTACATTCCCGAAAGATGACAGTCAAGCTTTACCATTGGCCTGTGGAGAACTGGGACAACAGAGACTCTTACCAGGAGGACTTTGAGTTGGATACGCAGACGCGGTACAGTAAGTACGCATGAGCTGCGGCTTCCAAACATTTGATCGCTTGCCTGTACGTGCGTGCCGCTATGTGCATGTCACGTACGTAACTTTGGGGACTTTGGGGAAATATATGTGCTGTATGAACTTTGGGAAGGTGAACGGTACTTTGGGCTGTGGGATTGAGTGTGTTGTGCGAGTGTTTGATTTGTATTGGCGGGTTATATGGACGGGAGGGGGGAGGTGTTTGTTATGCGGGATTAATTTGTGGCATATTAAATATAAGCCTGGTTGTGTTGTGGCTAATAGAGTATATATATGCTTTGTGTTTAATTACTGTTTTAGTCATTCCCAGCTGAATATCAGGTCCCACCCGCCTCTCACAGCATCTTCCCTATCTGAATCGCTTCCACTGCCCTCTAGTCCTTCACTCTCACTTTCCTCATCCACGAATCTTTCAGCCTCGCTCAAATTAATGGGGAAATCGTCGCTTTCTCGGTCCGAATCGCTCTCGCTGCTGGTGGCCATGATTGTAAACAATGTGCAGATGTGAGGAGCTCCACAACCGGTGACGTCACGTGCATATCGTCTGCTACTTCCGGTACAGGCAAGGCTTTTTTATCAGCGACCAAAAGTTGCGAACTTTATCGTCGATGTTCTCGACTAAATCCTTTCAGCAAAAATATGGCAATATCGTGAAATGATCAAGTATGACACATAGAAAGGACCTGCTATCCCCGTTTAAATAAGAAAATCGCATTTCAGTAGGCCTTTAAGGTGCACTCTAAAGTCCGCAAATGATGGTATATTGTAACTATGCTTCTCATTAGTCTGTTGCAAAAACAAACATTTGTCCAAATAAAAGCACGGACAGGCAAACTGCTGATAAAAACAAAGTATGAAATTCGGATGAAAACTAAGTACAGCATTAAATTCAGTCAAAATAGCAGCAATAAAAACAAACAACAAAACAACCCTTGTTAGCTAGCTTGCTGGCTAACAAGCTAATTATCTTACCGAGGAGTCGCAGACTGCATCCTCCAGAAGTCCCACATGTCTCCGCTTTAAATGCGCCTGCACTTTGACGTGTTTAGGGTAAGATTTTTTCATACTGTCCATGTTTTTGCCCGCAGTGTTGGTTGCCAGTAGCCACAGCCATTTTTGTCTTCCTGTTACTTGTCGTCCCCGGTTGCGCATGTTCGTTTACGTCTGTAAAAACACGAGCCAGGACGTCAGGCGATTCGTTGTTTTTTAACTAATCGTCTCGCACGTAGTACTAAGACTACAGTAGGTAAGGTTGTATTTTTGCCTCATGAGAATCCTGTGTGTGACGGAAGCATTAAGGTGTGGGACTATACAGGACTAGCTGCAGTGTGCGCAAACAACCCCCAGGTAGCATTTGTGAGCAGATAATACTGTATCATCTCTTTCTCTTTTGGACTTATCGACACATCCGGAGGGCATTCTTCACTCACGCTAAAAGTGAAGGATGAGGCACAAATAATGAAACTTTTGCATTGCTAAATCCAAAAAGCGAATAATTTTGTGGTTTCTCCTTGTATTCCATTTCATCGTAGCAATAAAGCTAAAAACGCCTGTGTGAATCCTCTATGATTTATGTTTTTTTTTTTTAGAAATGTCCGATAATGGCTTTTTTACCGATATCCGATATTCCGATATTGTCCAACTCTTAATTACCGATACCGATATCAATCAAAACCGATATTTACAGTCGTGGAATTAACACATTATTATACCTAATTTTGTTGTGATGCCCCGCTGTATGCATTAAACAATGTAACAAGATTTTCCAAAATAAAAAATGCCAACATGGCACTGCCATATTTATTATTGAAGTCACAAAGTGCATTATTTATTTTAATATGCCTCAAAACAGCAGCTTGGAATTTGGGACATGCTCTCCCTGAGAGAGCATGAGGAGGTTGAGGTGGGCGGGGTTGAGGTTGGGGGGAGGGGCAGGGGGTGGCGGGGGGTGGGGGGGGTGTATATTGTAGCGTCCCGGAAGAGTTAGTTTTGCAAGTGGTTCTGGGTATTTGTTCTGTTGTGTTTATGTTGTGTTACGGTGCGGATGTTCTCCCGAAATGTGTTTGTCATTCTTGTTTGGTGTGGGTTCACAGTGTGTCGCATATTTGTAACAGTGTTAAAGTTGTTTATACGGCTACCCTCAGTGTGACCTGTATGGCTGTTGATCAAGTATGCTTCGCATTCACTTGTGTGTGTGAAAAGCCGTAGATATTATGTGACTGGGCCAGCACACAAAGGCAGTGCTTTAAGGTTTATTGGCCTATGTCCATGTACTAAGCGGCGTTTTAAAAAGTCATAAATTGTACTTTTTGAAACCGATACCGATAATTTTGAAACCGATACCGATAATTTCCGATATTACATTTTAAAGCATATATCGGTCGATAATATCGGCGGTCCGATATTATCGGACATCTCTAGTTATTTTCCCTGCAAAGGAGTCTGGAAAACTTGTGTGGCCATTCAATATGGTCTTTATGCCAAATATGCTCTGAAAGCTTTGAAAATCCCCGCTGAGACCAGGCGGATGGCATCAATTTATCGGAGCGTTGTCATTTTTGAGCGCGGCGAACAGAGGGGAAACAAACGTGCAGTTTATTGCTCGAGAAAAAGAAGCGGGGTGAGTAATTGGAGGTGTGTGCGTCTTGTGTGGCATTCCGCGTTGTGCCTGCATGTCAATGAAGACCCCTCGTGGAGTTCCACATCATCTTCCGCTTTCCGCGTGAAGGAATCGGCAGCCACCCGCCTTTCAAGTGATGGACTGATGGGCTCTGAATGTCAGATTTATTGCATTTCTTCCGTCTGTGGCTCCGTGCTCAACAAAACACTGGTAGTAAATCTGATTTGGCCAGGAAACATGAGGCGTCTTCCAAACAAAAACACACATTGTCGTCAATCTTTCTACTGCCTGCAAGGCTAGGTGGCTCCCCTGCAGACGTCATCGAGCTGCGGCGGATCTCTACAGTTGAAACAATCAAGGGTGCCATTAAGGCTTTCGTTTCCAATTCAGAGTCTGAACAGGAGCCAATGGAGGCAGTCAATCAAACTCAGGACTGGTCACGGTGATGCTGTCTTAGGAGGCGGTGTGTTCGAGAGCTTTGGCTCTGTAGGTCTACCGACACATGTCTATAGAATCCATTGAGGCTTTGGATGTCTTTGGAGTGCTAGAGTCCACGAGACCAAAAATCAGTGATCTACTCCCATCACTATTGCTACTACTAGCGATGGGTCAAAGGTCCGTGTACGTCACGGCCATCCGTTTTTCGTGTAGAATGAAAAAAATTATTTGACATAAAAACTAGAGATGTCCGATCGGCCGATAAATGCTTTAAAATGTAATATCAGAAATTATCGGTATCGTTTTTTTTATTATCGGTATCGTTTGTTTTTTATTTTTTATTAAATCAACATAAAAAACACAAGATGCACTTACAATTAGTGCACCAACCCAACAAACCTCCCTCCCCCATATACACTCATTCACATGCATTCACACAAAAGGGTTGTTTCTTTCTGTTATTAATATTCTGGTTCCTACATTATATATCAATATAGATCAATACAGTCTGCAAGGGATACAGTCCGTAAGCACACATGATTGTGCGTGCTGCTGGTCCACTAATAGTACTAACCTTTAACAGTTAATTTTACTCATTTTCATTAATTACTAGTTTCTATGTAACTGTTTTTATATTGTTTTACTTTCTTTTTTATTCAAGAATTTTTTTAATTAATTAATTTATTTTTTAAAAGGACCTTATCTTCACCATACATGGTTGTCCAAATTACGCATAATAATGTGTTAATTCCATGACTGTATATATCGGTATCGGTTGATATCGGTATCGGTTGATATCGGTATCAATAATTAAAGAGTTGGACAATATCGGAATATTGGATATCGGCAAAAAGCCATTATCGGACATCCCTAATAAAAATCCACTTTACCCGTTTTTTTGGCTTGATAACAAAAAACAAAAAATGGAAAGTTATCCATTATCCGATTTCATTAAGGTGTTTGAAACTCTTGTTCTCTATTCCAAGTTTAAGGTTTGGACATATGTGTAGATTGCACATCTTTCCAGTGTCCTTGTCTGTGAGTAACTTGGAACAACAACAGAAGAAGAAGAAGAAGAACGACGATAGAGAACCAATAAAATAAAGTTAAAGTACCACTGATAGTCACACACACACACACTAGGTGTGGTGAAATTATCCTCTGCATTTGACCCATCCCCTTGCTCCACCCCCTGGGAGGTGAGGGGAGCAGTGAGCAGCAGCGTTGGCCACGCTCGAGAATCATTTTTGGTGATTAAACCCCCAATTCCAACCCTTGATGCTGAGTGCCAAGCAGGGAGGTAATGGGTCCCATTTTTATAGTCTTTGGTAGGACTCGGCCGGGGTTTGAACTCACAACCTCCCAGTCTCAGGGCGGACACTCTAACCACAAGGGCACTGAGCAAATGTGTCACTTTTCATGTCTCTGGTCTTGAAAAAAATAAAAAAGGAACTCTTGACCGCTATAAACTCGCCCTGACGACGCCGTACTTTTTCGTCTTCTTCTTCTGTTGTTGTTTCGGGTCGCTCACAGACAAGGACACTGAAAATAGACATGTGCAATCTACACATATGTCCAAACCGGGAACAGGGAATAGAGAAAATAGTTTTCAAATCAATTCAATTCCCATTTTTCGATTCTCAAACACATTAATTAAATCAGATACACTGTCGTCACACCGTGACATTGCTGGTAGTACGAGCAGAGGCACATGTTAGGCAACGCACGCACACCGAGTACTTACAAGCAGAAACATCATGGAGAAAGAAGAGGGAGGAATGGACGGGTTTTGGCTTAAAAACGAACACGAAAGGTGAAGTTTTAAACAAGCAGCGCTTTAAAACATAGCCAGCTAGCTAGCAGCTAACGTCCAGCCACAGTCTGCTGTGTTTTAGCAACTTCTAAATCAATAATCCTGGTCTCCATGGCGACAAATAAAGTATGTTTCTTACAAGTATCATCCCTGCAGGACGAAGAATAGCTAAACATGCTTCACTACACACCGTAGGAGGATACAATAGCTAACCACTAACAGCAAGTTTGCGCTCCTGAATGTAAACAAATGCCATGGGTGGATCTACACAGACATCGACAGTAACGATACCAAGTACAAAAGCCGTATATAGTTTGATACTACAGTGATTACATTAATATTTTGTACTATCTCAAAACCTAATTTTTCTATTGTTTATAAACTCAGGAAATATGTCCCTGGACACATGAGGACTTTGAATATGACCAATTTATGATCCTGTCACTACTTGGTCTCGGATTGATACCCAAATGTGTGGTATCATCCAAAACTAATGTAAAGTATCAAACAACAGAAGAATAAGTGATTATTACATTTTAACAGAAGTGTAGATAGAACATGTTAAAACAGAAAGCAAGCAGATATTAACAGTAAATTAACAAGTAGATTAATAATCCATTTTCTACCGCTTGTCCCTCATAATTTTGATAAAATAATAGAATGGGAAATGACACAATATGTTACTGCATAAGTTAGCAGCCAAATTAGGAGCCTTTGTTTGTTTACTTACTAATAGAAGACAAGTTGTCTAGCATGTTCACTACCTTATTTGATGAGAATATTGTTATTTGGTTTCAACAAGAAACTTATGTTTAATGTATGATAAGATTATCTGTTAAAATAAAGACAATAATGAAATATGTTGTGGTCCGCTTTATTTTGAAAAGTACCAAAAAAGTAACAAAATACATTTCCGTTGACTTTACCAGGTAACTCACTCGTTCAAAGTGTACAAATGTCTTGTCTGTTCATGTTTTTGTTTTGGCCATGTGTTTGTTTTTTGGACTCTTTTTAGTTCCTGGTTGCACTTCCTTGTTTGGTTTGGTTTCCATGGTCACCCATTAGTTTTCACCTGTCTTGTCACGCACCTGTTTCACGTTTCGAGTCACGCACCTGTTTTCACTGATCACGTCACTATTTAAATCTGTCTGTTTCTGTTGTTCGTCCTGGCGTCCTCACACATTCACACTCTGATGATCCATGCTGCTCTTTTTCATGTTTTTCTCATGCCAAGTAAGTTTTGTTTATTAAGACCACAGTTAGTGTTTTGTTTCTTTGTTCATAGTTTTTGTGCCCACGTGCATGTCTTTTGTTTCTTAGTCAAGTTTGTAATTCCGCCTTTGTGCGCACCATTTGTTTGCTTCTTTTTTTTAGTTTCTTAGTTTTAAAAATAAATCATGTATTCAAACTCACGTCTGGCTCGCGCCAACTTTCCGTTGCCTTCTGGAGAAACACAACCCGAGAACCTAGTCTTGACAACAAACTTTAACCAAAAATATGGACTTTCCATTATTCACATTTACATTGTTTCTTATGGAGAAAGGTGCTTCAATATACAAACTTTTCTATTTACGAACCTGGTTCAACAACAAATTAAGTTCGTAAATAAAGGTTTCAAAGAAGAATAGCTACTACTATTGTAGTGGCAATCAATCCAACTATTCATGGTATTTGCAGGTGAAATGTAGTGACTCTTTTAAAGATCAGATGTTGGATGTTTGTTATGAAACACTAACAGTATTACTGCAGGTAGCGAGTGTGCCACACACTCACTGAGACGTTATTTATCACCGGCTACTCTTTCACAACGTTAAACTAGGCCGCCTGATGAAACGCAACATATATTAGCACACGGGTTACACAACAAGGCTATTTCGAGTCACACAGCCAAAGAACACGTTGTCTGATACCCAAATGAGGACTAATAAATGCAACTGGGGGGAAAACATCGCTCGTCACATTACATTCGAAGTGTTTGCAATTTATGGAACGCCTCAACGGCAGCATTAACACAATCAGCGAGGCGCCAACACGCCAAGGAGTGCAAGCACATGAGAAGTACGGAGGGACTTTGACGATCTCGGTACTTAAACGCCAACGAGTGATGCTGCACTGTGTGATGGACAGGCTATTAAGTGTCGTACTCCTCACACCGAGACACAGCTCATGCATTTTTCTATCAGACGGTGAGACCCCAGGCTCAGGTCAGACTGTCACACAAGCCCTCGACAGGGAGCAACAATACGGTACTTGGAAGTTGCTCGTAGAATTCATAAACTTCCAAAGAACAATGTCTGTAATAAGAAAGGGGTAGAATGTGACGATAACCATAGAAATTTAACAAAATTAGTACAAAGGTCTCTGTCCTGGCTGCTCAGTATAATATCCTCCCGAGGGTGTTTTTCATCAATTACTTTTGTTCGAGTTACAAACTCCGTATTCTCTACTACTCGCGAGTGTCACCATATCTGGATATGGGGAAATAACTACAAAAGTACCCTTCATTCACTAACTGCGAGATCAGTAAGAATAATAGACTTAGACTAACTTTATTGATCCACAAGGGAAATTGTTCCACACAGTAGCTCAGTTACAAAGGATGAAAAGTGTAAGGATGGAAAGGATAATGCAGGTATAAAGTAGACTAAAAATGTACCATAGTAGCAATATAAAAATATAACATATATGTAATATTTACATATTATATATACAGTATATAATATATACTGATATTATATTATTATATTTTTAATACTGGCTATCGAGAACAGTCAAACCCTTCATTTATTGAATCAAAAATTCTGAAATTTAATGATTTGGTGCATTTGCAAACAGCTAAAATGATGTGCAAGGTAAACTATAATCTGCTCTAACAATTATTCTCAAGAAAAGAGGAGAAATATAACATTAGAGAAAAATCTAATTAAACATGTGTATGCACTTACAACACTTAAGACCCTTAGCATATCAGTATATGGATTTTAATTATGAAATGGATTAAGCAACTTGATTACACAATGTACTAATAATATGATCCAGTTTAAGAAACTGTTCAAACTCAGTGTTTACAAAGTACAAGAAGAATCCTGATAAATATCTTGAACCTTGTTAAAAAAAAGGAGATAATCTTGTTCATCGCATAACGTGAACTATAAATTACTTAACTATTTATTTATGACAACTTTTTTATTTTATTTTATATGTATTTAATAGTTATTTCCTTACTATTTTTTTATTTTTTATTTTATTTTTTTTTAAATTGGGACTTCCTGCGGCTGGATTTTGGACGCTGGCGGGCCATATCCGGCCCGTGGGCCGTAGTTTGGGGACCCCTGACTTATACGGTTCTGGTGTAGGTTTGTCTGCAATGCAAGGCTGCTATGTATGCGCGTCACAGTTGTGTATTGTGTCGGTGCAGGTGTGTGAGACAGGTGAGTGCCTTTCCATTCATCACGTCAGCCCCCTCCCCCCATCTCTACCTGCACAGGTGCAAATGGAGCATGTTTGAATTCCTCCCTCATGACGGATAGATCCCATCGCCGCGTATGTGAGCCTGGCAGAGTTGACGACGGCGAGGTTTTGCATCTGTTCAACTCCAGCTCAACTGATATCACACAGAGCAGGCCAAAACAAGATCTGAGACTTTCTGATCCTAAATTAACTGCTTCCCCATCTAGCATTAGCATTGGGGATTAGCATTCCTTTGATGAAACACCGTTCTTGCGGGCGCCTTCGTAGCGGGGTTCCCTATCGAGACACGGCTAAATGAAAGGTTTCTATAATGGGCTAAGATGTCACACTGAGACTAGAAGGGGGGAAAAAAACACTTGCAAACATCAACACTCTTCCATTAGCATGTCAAACGCATGCATCTCGCTCTTAAGGAATGTGTTATTGCAGAGAAAATAACAATAATAAACAATGCACAAGTGGAAAGTTACGCAGTAAAGTTAAAGTACCACTGATAGTCACACACACACTAGGTGTGGTGAAATTAACCTCTGCGTTTGACCCATCCCCTTGTTCCACCCCCGGGGAGGTGAGGGGAGCAGTGAGCAGCAGGGGTGGCCGCGCTCGGGAATCATTTTGGTGATTTAACACCCAAGTCCAACCCAAGCAGGGAGGTAATGGGTCCCATTTTTATAGTCTTCGGTATGACTCGTACTTATAGTAGCGTTGTGTTGCCTTCCCATGGCAATTGTTCCACATTGTCAATGTTAAAGTTTGAGTTTGATGCCACAGGAGCAAGCTAGCTAATAGTTAGTCAATTAAACTACAAAGGCAGCAGTCATTCGTTCACCTCCACAGTTGGAGAATACAGGGTGATTTAAAAAATAAATACGCCAAAATTATCACTCGATATTTAAAAAATGAAAGACAAAAGAAAACCTAGCTTGAGGACATGTGTTGTACATGACTTTTTACCACATTCTGTTCTAAATACACACTGCACTGTGCCAATGGGGAATAATAATTGATCATAAATTATGTTGGAAACCGCAGATTGAATAAATAAAGGGAAAAATATCCAAATCCATTGCTATTCTTTATAAAGTAAGACACTAGTGGTTAGAGCAGTGGTTCTTAACCTTGTTGGAGGTACCGGACCACACCAGTTTCCAATGCGCACTCACCAAACCCTTCTTTAGTGAAAAATAAAATGTTTAGTTTTTTTTTAAAATTCAAGACAAAGTTATATGTTTTTTTTACTGGTGCACAAAATGAAGTGTTCATGAACATCACCTCGTTCAAAGAACAAAACCAACACAGTGCATGAAATCACAACAAATTACACACCTGCAAATCAGTGTGACTTCTGCTGTTGCCGTATCCATAATACGCCGATAGGGAGAAGTTTTTATTTACACGATGAGTCGGGTGTGTGACATCCGCCGAACCCCTGAGGCCTACTCACCGATCCCCTAGGGTTCGATCGCACCAAGGTTAAGAACCACCGGGTTAGAGTGTCCGCCCTGAGATCTAGTGTGTGTGTGTGTGTGTGTGTGTGTGACTATCAGTGGTACTTTAACTTAACTACGTTGAAGTTTGTAGCGGTCAAGAGTTCCTTTCTATTTTTTTTCAAGACAAGAGACATGAAAAGTGGCCTTGTGGTTAGAGTGTCCGCCCTGAGATCGGTAGGTCATGAGTTCAAACCCCGGCCGAGTCATACCAAAGACTATAAAAATGGGACCCATTACATCCCTGCTTGGCACTCAGCATCAAGGGTTAGATTTGGGGGTTAAATCACCAAAAAATGATTCCCGAGCGCGGTCACCGCTGCTGCTCACTGCTCCCCTCACCGGGGAGGTGGAACAAGGGGATGGGTCAAATGCAGAGGATAATCTCACCACACCTAGTGTGTGTGTGACAATCATTGGTACTTTAACTCTTAACTTTAACTTTAATTCCATGTTTGTATCAATGCACTTTATTTTATGTGCTTAGTTTTACAGTAAATGTATTTAGATGCAAACAATACACAACCTTAACTTGAAAGTGTTTGTTGTCTCGTAATTAAAGGACTGTTTACTACAGGTGCAGAAAAAAATAGATTCACATCCAAATCGCGATTCCTATTCAAACCGATTCATAATTTTATCTTTCTTTTTTTATTTAAGAATCTTTTTTTATTTTTTATTATTATTTTAGGCCATCTCCATGAAGCCAGAAGGCACTTTTCTAACCTGTAACCTGTTTTGATAAAGTTTCATTACAATTATTATATAAACTTTAAATTGCGAGAATTGCTTTGAATCAAAAATTGTGTTCAATCAAAAATAGAATTGGATCGTCACCCCAGGAATCACAATCGTTATGTGCTCAAAAATTCCCACCCCTACTTTTTACCTCTCTGCCAAACTACCTACATCCAGGGAGGACAGAATGACCTTGTACTAGAATATTAGCATACCTGGTATCTCTCTTAGGATGCACCAGCATCAAATATTGATATCAATGTTGTCCAATATCGGGTTTATTATTACACAGTGTTTTCCTTCTTTGTATAGATCACAGTGTATCGAACAGTAAATATTACTGAGCAATCGCAATATCATAGAGTTGACAGTTTGCCAACATGCCTGAGGAATAGTTTTTTCACAGCCCACTGTTGAACACTGGGAATGCTCCCTGAAGGATAACACACACACACACACACACACACACACACACACACACACACACACACACACACACACACACACACACACACACCGCACACACTAAGAGCCAATATTGCATATGCTCGGAAGCAAGGAGTGTAGGGGTTGGGGAAATGGGACAAAATTATCAACTCTTAGATCAGGGGTGTCCAAACTTCTTCCACTGCGAGTCGCACACTGAAAAATGAAAGCATGTGGGGGCCATTTGGATTTTCAAAACCAATACAATATATATATATATTTATTTTTAATTTATGTTTTTAAATTTATGGCTTAAGTTTGGTACCGGGGACCCAGAAGGGTCTCAGTCATAAAACAAATAAAAAATAAGAAATATATTATTGAGGACGGCGCGGTGGAGTTGGGAGAGTGGCTCAGGTTCCTGGTTCAATCCCCACCTTCTACCATCCTAGTCACGTCTGGTGTGTCCTTGAGCAAGACACTTCACCCTTGCTCCTGATGGGTCGTGGTTAGGGCCTTGCATGGCAGCTCCCGCCATCAGTGTGTGAATGTGTGTGTGAATGGGTGAATGTGGAAATAGTGTCAAAGCGTTTTGAGTACCTTGAAGGTAGAAAAGCGTTTTCCAAGTATAACCCATTTACCATTAATTCTAAAAAGGGGTTATGGGTAGGGTTACTCATAAAGGTGTTTAAAATGGGTCATGCATTTTTTTGTTTAATGTTTAATGTACCCTACGATTTTTTGTTAAAATAAAGCCAATACCTAAATTTTTTTGTGGTCCCCTTTATTTACAAAAGTACCAAAATAATTGTAGTACCGGTACCAAAATATTGGTATCGTTACAACACTAATATCCACACAGTTCGACAACGCAGTCAGCCATAGATATGAATGAGCAAATAAAACATGTGTTTGCGCTACGACTGGGAACAAAGTGTATTCCCTGGTTTTAGACGGCAAAAAAAACAAAAAAACACGTACTAAAAAATATGTTAAATGCTACTTTGGATCTTCCGACTACTTTTTAGTGACAACCTCTGTCTGCCTTTGCTGAAGGATATTTACTTGATGACTGACGCAACATGACCGTTTTACTCAAATGCATCACAGCATTATTTCTTTCCCCCTCTTGCCCTGTAAATGTCAAAGGTATGCTTCACTGATGCCTAATAAAGCAAAGGTAAAGCGAGGGAAAGTGCTGCCCTCCCCGCTCGCCACACATTACACTACAAAAACTGAAACCTAAGTAAGATTAAATATCTCAAATAAGGGTGATATTTGCTTATTTTCTGTCTGATAAGATCATTCTTCTCACTAAGCAGATTTTATGTTAGAGTGTTTTACTTGTTTTGGTCCTAAATGATCTCAGTAAGATATTACAGCTTGTTGCTGAGATTTTGATGACCTATATTGAGTAAAACATGCTTGAAACTAGAATATCAACTGTTGCAAAGCTGTGTCGTCAACACTCACAAGTATAAAACTACTTTTTTAAAGTAATAATTTCTTACTTCAAGCATGAAAAAAAAAATCAATATTTTGACACAATTGTGTCTCATAATTAAAACAGATGACAGCCAAATTGACTTTGCTGTTTTATTTTCAATGAAACAATAGAAAATACATACTCATATAGTAGTACAGTTGGCACAGTACAGTAAACTGACAGTAAATATTTAAACATTTAACATGTGACATTTCTAACAATTTTGAACAGAAATAGTTCATGCACATTCAGATAAATTCCTTAAAATTACAATAAAAACTTTTTTGCGCACTAATTGACTGAAAGAGCACACACTTGGCGCGATGATGTCATGTTATCGATGGAAAAATGCATTTTTAGACCATATGATTTGCCTGAGTTCTTAATTGTCTCAATTAAGAACAATCAATTAGTTTTTAGTATAAGTTTGCTGGTTTCAAGAAATGTAATGCCGAGCGCATATCATTATGTCAAGATAATGGCACTAACATTTACTTAATTTCAGAATATTTTTCAACATATTGAGCCAAAAGGTCTCTTTTTTTTTTTTTACCAAGAAAAGTGCACTTGAAAATTAGTGAGAATATACTTATTTTAAGGTATTTTTGGGTTCATTGAGGTTAGCTAATTTTACTTGTTTTGGAAAGTCTTGACAAGCCGAATTTTCTTGTTCTATTGGCAGATAGTTTTGCTTAGTTCAAATAAAATACCCCTAATTTTTAGGTTTTTTTTTCTTGTTTTTGAACACTGACTTTTTGAAGTGTATTTGCTGGTCTTACGGCGGGGTCCCGGCCCCGCGTGCCGAGCCCCACCTGACATTTTCTCTCTCTTTCCACTTGCCGCTTTGAGAAACGGTAAAGCCATTACCCGGGAACGAGGCCCAGTGCTGGCCGCTGAAAGGCGAGCCTCCCTGTGGCCAGACCTGGCTATTAGCAGATCATAGGCGCTGACAGGCCCGTGTTCGCGCTCATGTCCATCGCACCCGAGGACCTGCTGCACTCTGATTTCCGCTCTTCAGGCGCTCACCTCATCCGCCGTCTTTGTTCCCGTTCCCTGCCACTGATCGCCACTCCTTTTTGACGCTAATCAGAGAGTAAACACTAGGGGGTCTTCGATTGGTTGACGAGAGCGCCCTCGACAGTGGAGACGGGTTCACGGCGGATCTTCCTCATTAGAGCGGCCCTGTTCGTGAAAATGAGCTGCCATTACGATAACGCCGCCTAAATGCGGCCTAGTGAAGCAGAACAATCACATTCGGGGCGAGACGTGGTGACGGCTCCGCGTTTGCCTCGTCCCTGGCTTACTTTTATCTGGGGCTCACTTTCCATTCGCAGGCGCTACTTTTGAGAGACCTGGGCGACATGGCCTAAAAATAAAATCTCTGATTTTTTTCCACAAAAAATTCAATTTACGATGTTTTCCCCCTACTTTTTAAAGAAACCATTGAATACAAATAACAGAGATACCGTATTTTTCGGACTGTAAGGCGCACTTAAAATCCTTTCAATTTGTCAAAAATCGACCGTGCGCCTTATAACCTGGTGCGCCTAATGTACGGAATAATTCTGGTTGTGCTTACCGACCTCGAAGCTATTCTATTTGGTACATGGTGTAATGATAAGTGTGAGCAGTGGATGGTAGTCACACATAAGAGATACGTGTCGACTGCAATATGACGCCAGTAAACAAAACCCAAATTTAAAATGTTCCATTGAAAATAAAGAACATTACACACCGCGCTCAAAAATCTGTCAAAATGTTTTAGTATGACTTTGAAGCCACACCGCTTGATGGATTGCCGGCCCATTATGGTCGACAATCAGAGATACAAGTATTACTATGTCAGAGATACAAGTATTGCTATGGTGTGTGTATAAGGACTGCAAAATGGCACCCATTAGCAGACATTGTCTGGCGTTTTGTTTGACAATATTATGCAAAACCAACTTTTCTTACCTTCTGGTACCTTCTGATGTGTATTTGAGATCTGCATAAGTCCTGAAAATTTGCGCAAGTCCGCCACTGTAGATGACGTAGTCGATAAGCTTCTTATTTTTTTACTATCTTCTTGTTATGGGACATTCACCCTCTGCTGTTGCCATTTCTAATATAAAGTAGCGTGAAGTTCTTACTTATATCTGTCAGTTGACTCGCTATGGAAGCGCTAAAAACTACCAGTGTAGTGAGTTTACATTATTCACCCAAGGAACTTTAGTTATTAGAGAGTTCCGGTCGGACGGTTTTACACGGGACACATTTCCGGCGTTGTTTTTGCACTAGTGAGCCACGAATGAGAAGATGCTGCTCCGTTATTGATTGAAGTAAAGTCTGAATGTCATTAAAACAGTTAGCTCCATCTGTTGACACTTCTTCCACTCCCATCCTTGCACGCTACACCGCTACAACAAAGATGACAGGGAGAAGACGCTGTCGAAGGTGAGCCATGAAAATAAGACCGCCCACAAAACGGCGCCTCCTTAAGCGACTGTCAGAAAGCGGCTTGAAGTTGATCTGTAAAACATAATCTATGCAACATTTTGACCAAAGAGCCACCATTACATGTTCTGTAGACCACAAGGAAGTGTTTTACATTTAGAAAAAAAATCATAATGATATGACCCCTTTAATGCGCCTTATAATCCGGTGCGCCTTTTGTATGAAAATAGACCTGAATAGACCCACTCATCGGCAGTGCGCCTTATAATCCGGTGCGCCTTATGGTCCAGAAAATACGGTCATTTAAAACAAGTTTTCTGTTGATTGATAAGAAACTAGTATATTGAAATAGTGTGGTAAAAAAAAAATTAAGACTTTCAAATGAATCACGTTTGTCGTAACGATTCTTAATCGATTACAAATAATCAAAAATCAATTCTTTTTTTTCTTTTTTCTTTTAATTAACCTGTCCATATCTGCTGTACAAGCATGCTCTGATCTACCTGGGAAAGAACAAGCCAACAGCTGCTGACTGACGTAACCCTAGAAATACCTTCTACGCCTATTAGCCAGTGGGAAAAGTACACCATTGTACTTGTAAGGATACCATTGATGACCACTACAGTGGTACACTAAAAACAATCCAATTAACTGCATTTGTTGAGGACTTTAAAAATAACCAGTGGACCAAAGTTCTGTACAGATTACTGAATTAAAGGGCAAATAAACTAACAAGATACATCTAAAAGAAAACACCTAAAATAGGATTGAGACAATAATGGAATGAAAGAATAACCAAAATACACAATAAAAACGGATACGATGGAATAAATAAAAAAAATAACACGATACAATAAAAGTAAGAATAACAACCTAAAAAGTGTCAAAGACCAAAGAAAAAATAGATGTTTTAAGAAGAGATTTAAAAAGAGACATTTAAGAGGTCTGTCTAATGGTCAGAAGTAAATCCTTCCACTGTTTTGGGGCCACAACAGCGAGAGCACCTCTGAGCTTACACTTTATCTTTGGCACATTGAGGAACAACTGATCGGGTGACTTGAGTGGGCGGGAAGGTGTGCTGCAGCCATTGAAGGATTTAAAAACCAATAAAAACCATTTCAGAATAGAAGAGGGCCGGAAACTGAGCCCTGGGGAACCCAGTTCGAATACAAAGCAGAGGAGGATACAGTGTCACGAAGACTGATACACTTTTGTAGCACCTTTTTCGCAGAGCATCCTTCACCTTTGCTTTTTATGCCATGATTGTTTCGACATGCAGTGGCACTGACGCAGAATTGGGGGCGCAAAGTTGTCCCGCCAATATTCCTCCTTCTGAGGTGGTATCGTCAGTTTCACACAGAAATTCAGCAACATGAGTGCATCCAAGTCCAAAAAAAAACAGTATTCACCTGTATTGCTGATACACATCCCTCAAGAATAGGATGTGCCGATCACGAATGCCGATGCCCTCTGGCTGATACTATTTTCGGTCACCCCGGTTGACAAGCGACTAGCAGCTAATTATGTCTCCATATACAGTGTGGAGACGCTCCCCTAAGTTAAAAATCACCTCCATTACGACAATAAACAAACTATGTATCTTTATCAACAACTATTATCACTGTAGGACGAGGCTAAACATGTTGCCTACCGAGAGCAGGCCAGGAGCCGGCATGCTATTAGCTAAGCTAGCGTTAAAGAACACCAAGAAGATGTGCTTGGCAAACTTTAGGAAGTGTAAATGGAAACACATTACAGCAGAAAGTAAGCAGCTATTAACAGGAAATTAACAAGTAGATTAGTGATTATAACAGAAACGGTTGGTGTGTCAGCATTGGCAGTGAATACATGACACAAGAGGTCTTTGAGGGCAAAAACCGAAAGATTTAAGTGAGCAGTAGATAGTAGTTTTTGCTTTGTATAATTATTGTGTACTAGTGACTTTGTTTAGATCCAACAATTGTATGTACTAAGAGAATAAAGAACTAGTTGAAATATTGTGCTGATATTGTTACACTGCCAATAACACTCACTATAAATACATAAAACATTTACAGTTAGTAATTGTGATCGGTATCACACTCATGGTTGACTGGTATCAGAATAGGCAGCATAAAACCCAGATCGGAACACCCCAATCTAAAACGTAGTCAAAATTAATTTTCCTGAAGGAATCAATAAAGTACTATGTATATATCTAAAAGTGACAAAGTACAGCCTTGTTCTGAATAAAAGACAGCTGATCTAGCAATGTTCCAGCTCAGGAGGTAGCATTAGAGCTGGAACAGAGGCAGGAAGCCACCTGTGTATAAGGCTATTCTGCAATGCTATAGGAGTCAGGACTTTTGCAGGACCTCTGGAAAAAGGTTTATGATATAACCAGAAAGTGGAATACAGTCCTTGTTTACTGCTGAGTCACCATGCGGACATTGGCATCGTCACGCATGTAATTATCTGATCTCTTCTTACATTTCGAATGCGGCTAATTCTGTGTGAAAGAGGCTTCTCCAAAGGTGGAATATTGGCCCATTCCGAATCTGTGTTGTTTATACCAATTTAGCTGGAGGCAGAGTCTGGGTGAGGCTGTGCTGCTACAAGCATTTGGAATCAGGTTATAACCACGTAACTACATTTGTTGACTACTTCTACCAGCAGCTAGAGCAGGGGTGGACAAACTTTTGGGTTCAGGGGCCGCATTGGCTTTTAAATTTGACAGACGGGCCGGGCGAGCACATGATGCATTTCAAGGTATATCTGTTGAGAGTAGACATGGGCTATACATCTGTTATCAACAATATCATATAAGAACCTCAAAGAAACACAAAAATTATATTACAGGGTTAACTCTAACATTCTCTTTCAGTGTTGTTGATCACCCTTTTGGTTGTCAATGCGTCGAAGTTTAGTTCTGTTGTGGCAATTCTCAAAACAGATCTTTGTCTAATTTTGTTGTAATACGTGGCGGGCCGGATTAAAAAGACCAACGGGCCGGATGTAGCCCCCGGGCCGTAGTTTGCCCATCCCTGCGCTAGAGTGGTCAGCATTGAGTCAATATGAATAAAACATGAAATATAAAAACATTTTCTTTTGACACTTTTAAGATCCCCCAGGTGATGACCAGAGACACTTCAGCTTGCTTACAGGATTTGCTCTTTGTGTTGCACAATGTGTGTTTACTGGTATTTCCAGTGGAATTCAAGATTGGCCGGCATAATATATTTAACTATTAGCCACTTGAAAGAGTCATATTATGATTGTTTTTTTACATTTAAAACATATGTAATGGTGGTTCTTTGGTCAAAATGTTGTATATGCTTTACAGACTATTTTTAGGTTGTTTTTTGGGGGTCTTCTCAGGATGTGCCGTTTTGTGGGTGGTCTTATTCACATATTCAGACTGCGTCTTCTCTCCGCCATCTTTGTTGTAGTCTTTAGCGCTGTGGTCTACTGACAAATATAAGGTCGACCTATACTCTACTTTGTATTAAAAATGGCAACAGCGGAGGATGCATGTGCATGTACGAGCCAGTCTGCGCCACAACAAGAGGATAGTGAAAAATAAGGAACTCATTGTGCAAAGCTCTTATGGCAAAAATCTTCCATATATGGAAAATTCGCAAGTCGTGCAAAATATTGTTTTATAAATATCTCTGTCATGCCTCCACGGTTTGATTTCAAATTTCCGGGACTTATGCAGATCCCAAATACACACCAGCATGGACCACTAGATAAAAGTTGGTTCTACAAACCCCGTTTCCATATGAGTTGGGAAATTGTGTTAGATGTAAATATAAACGGAATACAATGATTTGCAAATCATTTTCAACCCATATTCAGTTGAATATGCTACAAAGACAACATATTTGATGTTCAAACTGATAAACTTTTTTTTTTGTGCAAATAATCATTAACTTTAGAATTTGATGCCAGCAACATGTGACAAAGAAGTTGGGAAAGGTGGCAATAAATACTGATAAAGTTAAGGAATGCTCATCAAACACTTATTTGGGACATCCCACGGGTGAACAGGCAATGTGGGAACAGGTGGGTGCCATGATTGGGTATAAAAGTAGATTCCATGAAATGCTCAGTCATTCACAAAAAAGGATGGGGCGAGGGTCACCACTTTGTCAGCAAATGCGTGAGCAAATTGTTGAACAGTTTAAGAAAAACCTTTCTCAACCAGCTATTGCAAGGAATTTAGGGATTTCACCATCAACGGTCCGTAATATCATCAAAGGGTTCAGAGAATTTGGAGAAATCACTGCACGTAAGCAGCTAAGCCCATGACCTTCGATCCCTCAGGCTGTACTGCATCAACAAGCAACATCAGTGTGTAAAGGATATCACCACATGGGCTCAGGAACACTTCAGAAACCCACTGTCAGTAACTACAGTTGGTTGCTACATCTGTAAGTGCAAGTTAAAACTCTCCTATGCAAGGCGAAAACCGTTTATCAACAACACCCAGAAACGCCGTCGGCTTCGCTGGGTCTGAGCTCATCTAAGATGGACTGATACAAAGTGGAAAAGTGTTCTGTGGTCTGACGAGTCCACATTTCAAATTGTTTTTGGAAACTGTGGACGTCGTGTCCTCCGGACCAAAGAGGAAAATAACCATCCGGATTGTTATAGGCGCAAAGTTGAAAAGCCAGCATCTGTGATGGTATGGGGGTGTATTAGTGCCCACGACATGGGTAACTTACACATCTGTGAAGGCGCCATTAATGCTGAAAGGTACATACAGGTTTTGGAGCAACATATGTTGCCATCCAAGCAACGTTACCATGGACTCCCCTGCTTATTACAGCAAGACAATGCCAAGCCACGTGTTACATCAACATGGCTTCATAGTAAAAGAGTGCGGGTACTAGACTGGCCTGCCTGTAGTCCAGACCTGTCTCCCATTGAAAATGTGTGGCGCATTATGAAGCCTAAAATACCACAACGGAGACCCCCGGACTGTTGAACAACTTAAGCTGTACATCAAGCAAGAATGGAAAATAATTCCACCTGAGAAGCTTCAAAAATATGTCTCCTCAGTTCCCAAACGTTTACTGAGTGTTGTTAAAAGGAAAGGCCATGTAACACAGTGGTGAACATGCCCTTTCCCAACTACTCTGGCACGTGTTGCAGCCATGAAATTCTAAGTTGATTATTATTTGCAAAAAAAAAAAAAGTTTGAGTTTGAACATCAAATATCTTGTCTTTGTAGTGCATTCAACTGAATATGGGTTGAAAAGGATTTGCAAATCATTGTATTCCGTTTATATTTACATCTAACACAATTTCCCAACTCATATGGAAACGGGGTTTGTACATAATAGAGCCCCTTTAAGGTACGTGAGACCCCTGGTTTAGACAGAACGACTGTCACCAGTCAATATCCCACCATGGTTGGGTTCTGTATGAAAAGCACAGGTGGCTTAGTGCTGAGTCTACTGTTAGAGCTCCTGTGTGGAATCTCAGAGTACACTTGGGGGTACAAAACAAGGTAAAAAAATATATAATGTTTACAGCTTGGGAAAATGTCTTCCATACTTTTATGGCAGTGTAAAAGTTCCAAAAATGAGCCTGATTTGAGACCTACTAGACTCCAGACTTGTGGAGCCTCTGATCGAAGATGCACGCCCCCTGCTTGAGTCCCTTCTCCAGTCCGAGGCTGGAAACATTATTTCTATTCCATCTCCATCTCACCTTTTCTCCCCTCTCAGCCACACCGCTCGTATTAATCACAGCACACTAAACAGTGCCTGACGCCATTCACTAGGCCGGGCTTTGTTGGCTCGACTTGCCTGGAGAATACAACTCCAGACCTTTTTGTCTGCCTAAGTGGACTCTTAGAGGGAGCCCCTCCCATCTCCCAAGGACCCTCAGATTACCTCTGAAAAGGGTGCCTGGGTGGAAGGCAGGGGTGGGGCAAATGATTGGGAAGATGCACCGCTCCCAGGGAGATGTGCTCAGCCTCTCCCTGTGGGCTGCAAGCAATGCCATCAGCCACTGCTTAGCAACCAGTGGCCCGGCTGAGAACGCCAAAAAAAAAAAGAGAGCGTGTAAAATGGGGGAATATATTCAAATCCTAGCAGAAAGGAGGTTTGCTTGGCTGTCTCCAGAAAGCTGTGCAGCTGTGAGGAACAAAAGCAGCAGTTGACAGGTGAACTAAAAGCCCAGAAAAAGCAGCCCTCGCTTTCAACACAAAGCTTTTGCATATTCTGCAAAGTTATGCAAAAAGCAAACAATTATTTCCTCATTCTACGCGGGCGACTCTCGACTTCTTTGTGTGCAGGTGTTTGTGCAACAAGGTGTTGCCCATCATTAAGAATGAATGAGACTGCAGGTTTGAATGCGATAAAAGCTTGGTTCTATATATGAAGCACAGGATATGAGTCACTGTTTATTCCCCTTAAACTATTTGAGTCATGCATAAAACACCACGGCTACATTAGTACAACCTTCAGACCATATATTGTGTTAAAAGACGAGAAAAAAGGTGACATTCATTTTAAACACTGAATTATGAGACCACAAAGAGTCTATAAGCCTTAATAGAAGCATCAATCCACAGGTTTAACAAGCATCTCCACTTCAGTAAAACATCCACCCCTTTAAATGCACACACTTTTAACATAAAAGCAACATTTATCATGTTCCTGATGAAGATCAGAATGCTATTTTGTCTTTGTAGAAAATACAGTGCATGGAATTTAATATTTGTCTTCAATACAAAGTAAAAAGTCTAAATGATGGACAAGATTGTCTTGATAACTAGCATCAGATTGCCAAACAAACTTATTAGGAAGCAACTTACCATCAACTTTGTAGCACAATAATCCACCTAGAAGGATGAACGCTAGTGGACTCATTCTAGCATATTAAAACATCCACGACTGGCGCGCAAATCCTCGAATTCAGTGCAAAAAAAAAAAGTCCAGGCAGAAAGACAAGCTATTAAATCTATAAACTGACAAAAGCCAGTTTATGTGTCCACAAAAACGAGAGGATCCATTAAAAAAAAAAGTAGGTCAAACCGGAGCTTCTTGGGGTTTCTTCGTCTCCTCGGTTGTGATATCCCGTCTGCCGGCAGGAATGATCAAAAAAATAAAAACAAATAAAAACTTCCAACCCCGGCACCGTAACAGCGACTCGGTGCGCTTCTCCTCCCCGGGTCCACTCACGCGCGTCCCGGCCACGTTCTCAGGTGCTCATCGGTGACGCACACCGGAGCGCATCAACCAGAATCACAGCCAAAAAAAAAAAAAAAAACTTTTTTTTTTTCTTATTATAATAAAATGTACCCTCTCCCCGCAGAGCCGTGGGGGGTAAGTGGCAGTGCGTGAAAAGTCATATCAGCAGAGAAGCACAACATCCTCCTACTCTCCTGTGTTTGCGCGGTGCCTCCTTGGATGCGAACGGCGCACACTCTTTGCGCAGCCGGCATCGCCCGCACACCAGACAGCCAGTTTGGGAGGGAAGGATCGGGGGGCAGAGGTGGATATCGCACTAAAAAGTCCACTTTGTGTTTAGTAGAAATGCAATGCAATGAGGGGGACTTCAACTGCATGTATACTCATTATTCCAATACATTATGCAAAATGCCAGGGAATGAGGGTTGCATGATGCATAGAATGTGTATATTATTGACCCATAATTGTAAAAATGATCAATGGTTGATAGAGCTGTAGGCTCTGTGGTTGCACAACAACACGAAAGATGATGATTATTTTCATTATTTTTTTGGGGGATGACAGACACATTTGTGACACAAGCTGTTGAGGTTCACAGAGAGGGGAGGAAGAAGGAGGGGGCGGGAGGTGACTGTGGATGTTGTCTGCCCAGCAACCCCCTCCATGTTCAAGGGTGAGAGTGAACTGTGAGCTCCCCCTGCTGGTGATGCTAGCAACACCATGCACGCTCCAGAAGAGCTGAATCACAACGTCTGGAGTCTTTGCTAAAATCAAATTAGCCAAGTTGTGTTGGGAAAGTGTTAATAGAGTGTTTAAGTGTTAGTAGTGCAGTGGTGTATGAGCTAAGAAAGAATTGGATAATATTCTGGTGATATTATTTAGCTAGGCAACCCAAAATATTGGACCAAAAATTAAAAAAAATAAAAATGTCTGGAGCCGCAAAAAATTAAAAGCCTTATAATGAATACAACACATGATGTAAGTGTTTATATTAGCTACTAGCCTACTATCAAAGGCTGACACCAATCTTTGTTGACGGAAATGTTGTATTTTCATTTTTATTCGACACATTTTTGCAACATTGGAAATCATTAGTAAAATGGAGGCTTCTCACGAGATGAGATGACTCCTGGAAATGACTAACTTAGAATGGCCAAAGGTATAGATGTGTGTGTCCACGTTTAAGGGATTTCTAAGGCATTTATTACAATCTTTGCAAGCTGGGTAACGTTTGCTGTGGTCTGGAACAACATGGCACAAAAACAACTATGAGAAATGCAACCAATATTACATACAGATAATGTGTCATGCGCATACTTGCCAACCCTCCCGATTTACCCGGGAGACTCCCGAATTTCAGTGCCCCTCCCGGAAATCTCCCGGGGCAACCATTATCCCGAATTCTCCCGATTTCTACCGAGACAACAATATTGGGGGCGTGCCTTATAGGCTCTGCCTTTGCATGCTGGCCCAGTCACATAATATCTACGGCTATGCAAGGCGTACTTGGTCAACAGCCATACAGGTCACACTGAGGGTGGCCGTATAAACAACTTTAACACTGTTACAAATATGCGCCACACTGTGAACCCACACCAAACAAGAATGACAAACACATTTCGGGAGAACATCCGCACCGTAACACAACATAAACACAACAGAACAAATACCCAGAACCCCTTGCAGAACTAACTCTTCCGGGACGCTACAATATACACCCCCCGCAACCCCTAAAACCTTGCCCCCCCCCACCCCCCCCAACCCCGCCCACCTCAAACCACCCCATCTCCCAAATTCGGAGGTCTCAAGGTTGGCAAGTATGGTCATGAGAAATGCAATTATACATTAAATACACATAAGGAAATTAAATGAGCTCAAATATACCTACAAACGAGACATAATGATGCAATATGTACATACAGCTAGCCTAGATAGCATGTTAGCATTGATTAGCTTGCAGTCATGGATAGACCAAATATGCCTGATAAGCACTCCAGCAAATCAATAACATCAACAAAGCTCACCTTTCTGCATTCACACACAGTATAAAAAGTTTGGTGGACAAAATGAGATAAAGAAGTGGCAGAAAACACGTCTTTCTGTGGCAGCATCGGAGAAAGTAGTACATGTAAACAAACTATGGTGAGTTGAAGGATCGCTGAAATTAGTAGGACATAACGGCGCTCGCCAAATACTCTCATCACTGAAGCATGTTTTATATAAACAGTGGGATTTATAACAATTAGGAAGGTTTGTGTCATGTTTGTCCTCCTACGGAAACCATAGTAAAACCACAAATATTTTTTTCTTCATCTTTTCCCATTTTCACACACCTCTGAAAGAGGTCCGGGGAGCCACTAGGGCGGCGCTAAAGAGGCGCATGTGGCTCTAGAGCCGCGGGTTGCTGACCCCCCGATCCAGGGGATGCGGAGAAGTGGAGTGGGCGTGGTCATGTTTTGAAGTGAAAGCTTTGCATAACATTCATAACTGCAGAATGCGAGTTATGCAGAATTGCATGTGTCTGCATGGGAACATGTGCAATTCTAAGAAAAGTGGGAAGTTTTGTAATGTGGGAAATTGTTCGGAATGAGCTGAATGTTTGGAGGTTAGAATGTTTTTGGGAATGTGCAGAATTGTTAACGCGGACTGTATTTCTTTAAATATTCTGAATGCTTTACCGGTTGAATGGTTTGAATCTGTTGAATAATGTGGAACTTAAAATGAACCAACCTCCATTTATTTTAGGGATGTCAAAAGCATAGATAATTCGATACCAAGTCGATACGAATATGAAAAAAAGACAAATATTTCTGGTTTTGGTTTTTTGTCAGAATAGTGGATACTGTTCAACACTTTATCCTCGGGGAGCCACATTAAAGCCTGTTGTTTTTAAAAAAAATAGCCATTCAGTTTTTCACAAATGTTCACTTGTCACAAATGCGGATTTGACACTTCCTGGTCGCCCTCACACATGAACAAATAATAATGGAAGTGTAGCATAGCTGTAGGTGTAACTCCACTTCATGGCACACCTCCTACGCACCTGGTTTGCCAGGGATTAAGACGTAGCAGAATGTATATATGTGATGCACTTTAGCAACTTTGTGGCTATACTTAGCGAGTGAAGGTACATTTTTAAAAGTGAAAAAAATGTGTATCTTGCACCATGTATTTATTCAGTCATTAAATACAAGAGTTCACAAAAATATTCACCATGTAAGTGAAAGCGGAGATCCGCCACCACAAGCCCGGGGAGTGTGCATGACCACAGCGTGCAGAAAACCTCCCCAAAGTGTGCAACCAAAAAATGTTATCCTTTCTATAAATGCTAAGAAAACACAACTTAGAGACAATCTTCCACCGCTTGAACTTCACTGGTTTACTTATTTCACTATCAAGGCAAAGGGTATTTGCTGAATGCAACTCTTTTTCAGGGGCCACTTTGTCCAAATACAAACCCCAAAACCATGAAGTTGGCACGTTGTGTAAATCATAAATAAAAACCGAATACAATCATTTGCAAATCCTTTTCAAATTATATTCAATTGAATAGAGTGCAAAGACAAGATACTTAACGTTCGAACAAGAACATTTTGTTATTTTTTGCAAACATTAGCTCATTCAGAATTTGATGCCTGCAACATGTTTCAAAAAAGCTGGCACAAGTGGCAAAAAAGACAGAAAGTTGAGGAATGCTCATCCAACACTTATTTGGAACATCCCACAGGCGAACAGGCTAATTGGGAACAGGTGGGTGCCATGATTGGGTATAAAAGCAGCTTCCATGAAATCCTCAGTCATTCACAAACAAGGATGGGACAAGGGTCACCACTTTGTGAACAAATGCGTGAGCAAATTGTCCAACAGTTTAAGAACAACATTTCTCAACCAGCTATTGCAAGGAATTTAGGGATTTCACCATCAACGCCCGTAATATCATCAAAAGGTTCAGTGAATCTGGAGAAATCACTGCACGTAAGCGATGATATTACGGACCTTGGATCCCTCAGGCGGTACTGCATTAAAAAGCGACATCAGTGTGTAAAGGATATCACCAGGTGGGCTCAGGAACACTTCGGAAAACCACTAAAGTTTATCGCTACATCTGTAAGTGCAAGTTAAAACTCTACTATGCAAAGCCAAAGCCATTTATCAACAACACCCAGAAACGCCGCCGGCTTCGCTGGGCCCGAGCTCATCTAAGATGGAGCGATGCAAAGTGGAAAAGTGTTCTGTGGTCTGACGAGTCCACATTTCAAAGTGTTTTTGGAAACTGTGGACGTCGTGTTCTCCGGAACAAAGAGGAAAATAACCATCCGGATTGTTATAGGCGCAAAGTTGAAAAGCCAGCATCTGTGATGGTATGGGGGTGTATTAGTGCCCAAGACATGGGTAACTTGCATATTTGTGAAGGCACCATTAATGCTGAAAGGTACATACAGGTTTTGGAGTAACATACTGTATGTTGCCATCCAAGCAATGTTATCATGGACGCCCCTGCTTATTTCAGCAAGACAATGCCAAGCCACATGTTACATCAACATGGCTTCATAGTAAAAGAGTGCGGGTACTAGACTGGCCTGCCTGTAGTTCAGACCTGTCTCCCATTGAAAATGTGTGGCGCAATATGAAGACTAAAATACCTCAACGGAGACCCCCGGACTGTTGAACAACTTAAGCTGTACATCAAGCAAGAATGGGAAATAATTCCACCTGAAAAGCTTAAAAAATTGTTCTCCTCAGTTCCCAAACGTTTACTGAGAGTTGTTAAAAGGAAAGGCCATGTAACACATTGGTAAAAATGCCCGTGTCAACTTTTTTGCAATGAAGTTTCTCAGTTCGAACACTAAATATCTTGTCTTTGCAGTCTTTTCAATTGAATATAAGTTGAAAAGGATTTGCAAATCATTGTATTCTGTTTTTATTTACGTGCAAACTTCACTGGTTTTGGGTTTTGCAGTTAAGCTACGTATCTTCCATTTTTAAGTTAATCCTTTTCAATGGGGGCGCGGCGAAGTTGGTAGTGTGGCCGTGCCAGCAATCGGAGGGTTGCTGGTTACTGGGGTTCAATCCCCACCTTCTACCATCCTAGTCACGTCCGTTGTGTCCTTGGGCAAGACACTTCACCCTTGCTCCTGATGGCTGCTGGTTAGCGCCTTGCATGGCAGCTCCCACCATCAGTGTGTGAATGTGTGTGTGAATGTGTGTGTGAATGGGTAAATGTGGAAATACTGTCAAAGTGCTTTGAGTACCTTGAAGGTAGAAAAGCGCTATACAAGTATAACCCATTTATCATTTATCATTCAATGGAAAACCCTAGTTTTTACCACTGTAGTGCCAACTTCACTGGTTTTGTTGTTTGTAAAATTAACAAAAAAAAACCCAGCAAAAATGGAAAAATAGAGCAAAAAGGCATAACGTCATTAAAAAAGGCTGAAATCTTGATACTAGTTAAAAAAGGAACTAAAATGTGTTTTACATTTTTTGCTTTAGCCTTTTTATTAGCAAATTTCATTAGAAATGGCATGATGATGTCACACTACCACCATAGTGAAACAATGTTTAGAACAATATTGCTGGTTTTATTTATTTGAAGGCTCCACACCACTGTTGTTCTTTTTAGAATGTCAAATAGTTGCCTATTGTTATTTATGAGCATATTTACAAGCACAGTCGTGTTTGCTTAGATATACAGGGAGGCTACAGGCTACTGCTGTTCTTAAATATAAAGACGTCTTTGCAAAAAGATTCTGAAGCACAGTGATCTTAAATACTTGACATTTTGAAACGGTTTTCAATAAAGTAGTGGATTTAAGAATACATAGAATTGTATTTATTTATTGTGCCATCAAATAAGTTTCAAGAATGGTGGAAATGTATAGGTATCGGTATCAACTACTGAAGTGCTGGTATCGTGACAATTCAAACTTGTGAAAACTTTTTTGAAGTATATATAAAATGTGAGAGGAAATGATAATTAGACAAAATATATGTTTGTATATTTCTTGTCTATGATCCAACAAATGTAAAGTCAGAGGAAGCATAGGCACTGACAATGTCGAGCACCCACGTGGAATTGATGGCAACTTTCAATCTTAAAATAATTTTTGAAAAATCAATCTTGTTGTTTTCTGTGGCGAGTTTGTCGGTTTTACATAATTAAAAAGTCACAAATCATATAGTCTATAATTAACAAAGCCTAACCAAGATTTCATTTTGCCCCATAATAAACTAATAACACTATCATCTTGACTTCGAACAGACTGCACGCGAGCGAATGAAGAACATACTTAGTCAACAGCCATACATGTCACACTAAGGGTGGCAGTATGAACAAAGCCAACACTGTCATAAACATGTGCCATATAGTGTAACCAACTAAAAAACTACGACAAACACATTTTGGAAGAATATTTGCAACCGCAACACAACATAAACACTACAGAACAAATTCCCAGAATTCCTTGCAGCACCAACTCTTCTGGGACGCTACAATATAAACAAACGCCATTGGTGGATCTACACCTAACATCCACTGTAATGATAGCACGTACAATAGCGTATCTAGTCGATACTACTATGATTACAGCGATATTTTTTAACATCACAAAATCTTCTTTCGTTTTTTAAAAATTTATATTAGGTTTATAAACTCAGGAAATATGTCCCTGGACACATGAGGACTTTGAATGTATGATCCTGTAACTACTTGACATCGGATTGATACCCAAATTTGTGGTATCATCCAAAACTAATGTAAAGCATCCAAACAACAGAATAATAAGTGATTATTAGATTTTAACAGAAGTGTAGATAGAACATGTTAAAACAGAAAATAAGCAAATATTAACAGTAAATGAAGAAGTAGATTAACAATTCATTTTCTACCACTTGTCCTTAATAATTTTGACAAAATAATAGAATGATAAATGACAATATGACACAAAACCCCGGCCGAGTCATACCAAGGACTATAAAAATGGGACCCATTACCTCCCTGCTTGGCACTCAGCATCAAGGGTTGGAATTGGGGGTTAAAGGCCTACTGAAATTATTATTTTTTGTTTAAACGGGGATAGCAGATCCATTCTATGTGTCATACTTGATCATTTCGCAATATTGCCATATTTTTGATGAAAGGATTTAGTAGAGAACGACGACGATAAAGGTCGCAACTTTTGGTCGCTGATAAAAAAAGCCTTGCCTGTACTGTAAGTAGCGTGACGTCACCAGAGGAAGGACTCCTCATATTCTACCATTGTTTTCAATGGAGCGAGAGAGATTCGGACCGAGAAAGCGACGATTACCCCATTAATTTGAGCGAGGATGAAAGATTCGTGGATGAGGAAAGTGAGAGTGAAGGACTAGATTGGCAGTGCAAGACATATCTTTTTTCGCTCTGACCGTAACTTAGGTACAAGGGTTCATTGGATTCCACACTTTCTCCTTTTTCTATTGTGGATCACGGATTTGTATTTTAAACCACCTCGGATGCTATATCCTCTTGAAAAGGAGAGTCGAGAACGCGAAATGGACATTCACAGTGACTTTTATCTCCACGACAATACATCGGCGAAGCTCTTTAGCTACTGAGCTAACGTGATAGCAACCGGCTCAAATGCAGATAGAAACAAAATAAATAAATCCCTGACTGGAAGGATAGACAGAAGATCAACAATACTATTAAACCATGGACAAGTAACTACACGGTAAATAATTCTCAGCCTGGCAAAGCTTAACAATGCTGTTGCTAACGACGCCATTGAAGCTAACTTAGCAACCGGACCTCACAGAGCTATGATAAAAACATTAGCGCTCCACCTACGCCAGCCAGCCCTCATCTGCTCATCAACACCCGTGCTCACCTGCGTTCCAGCGATCGACGGCACGACAAAGGACTTCACCCGATCATCCATGCGGTTGTCGGCTAGCGTCGGCTAGCGTCGGCTAGCGTCGGCTAGCGTCGGCTAGCGTCGGCTAGCGCGTATGCTATCCAAGTAAGTCCTCCTGGTTGTGTTGCTAGAGCCAGCCGCTAATACACCGATCCCACCTACAACTTTCTTCTTTGCAGTCTTCATTGTTCATTAAACAAATTGCAAAAGATTCACCAACGCAGATGTCCAGAATACTGTGGAATTTTGAAATGAAAACAGAGATTTTTTGTATTGGATTCAATGGGGTACCAATACTTCCGTTTATCTATTGACGTCACGCGCATACGTCATCATACATAGACGTTTTCAACCGGAAGTTTAGCGGGAAATTTAAAATTGCACTTTATAAGTTAACCCGGCCGTATTGGCATGTGTTGCAATGTTAAGATTTCATCATTGATATATAAACTATCAGACTGCGTGCGTGGTCGGTAGTAGTGGGTTTCAGTAGGCCTTTAAATCACCAAAAAATATTCCCGGGCGCGACCACCGCTGCTGCCTACTGCTCCCCTCACCTCCCAGGGGGTGATCAAGGGTGATGGGTCAAATGCAGAGAATCATTTCGCCACACCTAGTGTGTGTGTGACAATCATTGGTACTTTAACTTAACTTAAACTAGGAGTCTTTGTTTGTTTACTTATTACTAAAAGACAAGTTGTCTTGTATGTTCACTATTTTATTTAAGGACTAAATTGCAATAATAAACATAGGTTTAATGAACCCCAAGATTTTTTTGTTAAAATAAAGCCAATAATGAAATTTTTTGTGGTCCCCTTTACTTAGAAAAGTACCGAAAAGAACCAAAATACTTTTGGTACCGGTACCAAAATATTGGTATCGGGACAACACTAGTAGACCCACTGGTAGAAATGTAGATCGGCGCCTATGAAAGGAAGCCTGCAGGTGTGGAAATGTCCACACAAGAAAACGTTAACGCAGGCGTAGATGAGGGCGTTTGATTATTGCCTTTAAAGTCTGAGATGTTCCTGTGAAGTGTCCATGTTATGATTTACAGCACCAAACAAAGAGTACAAAGTCAAGAGTGGTTGCTGTGGGCTACATGCCGAGGAAAGCATCCGTGCCAATAAAGTACACAAGAGCAACACCATGACGTGGGGGCTCGGACCACTTCTATCGCCTTTAATAACTGCCTTGCCTGCTTCTGTGGGGTTTGTGGAGCTGCACGTCTCAGCTTGCCCACTCCGAAGAAAGACCTGCCCCTGCTTTCAGACATGTTTCTTGTCTTTGTGCAGTGTTTTTTTTCTAACCGAAGAGAAGCCATTCCGTTAGAAGACGTAAACAAGAAGCGCCGTCTGGTGACTTTATCGATGCAAAACTAAGGGAGTCATTCTCCTTTTTATGCTCCGTTTTCATCAGCGTATCTGCAGCCAGGGCTGAAGTATTTTTTCACAGCTTCCTGAAAGCGGATTTATGATAATTAAAATGCGGAGGGGAGTGTTTGCACCGAAGATACCATTGGCGGATAATCTCACCTTCAAAGAGTCGTATGATGGCGACGTCACTTATTTGTTCAACTTGAATCATGACACACTCGTTGTCACTTTAGTAGTAAATGATGTGTTTGTAATTGGATGAAAAGGCACTAATTAAATCAGTCTCCATTGTTGTCCTTCTGCCATCTGCTCCTCCGAGGTGGATCATTTCATTATAGAGCTTGTCGTAGGGCAGAATAATTCCACTATTACTTCTACTTAAGAAATGAAACTAGTAGAAATAGTGGATAGGTGTAGACGACCGCAACATAGCCCACAGGACATTAGCCAATTGTTCTTTAAAGACCAGGGGTGTCAAACTCATTTTAGATGGGGGGCCACAAGGAGAAAAATCTACTCCCAAAAATCATGGCACGATAACTTAAAAAATAAAGACAACTTCAGATTGTTTTCTTTGTTTAAAAATAGAACAAGCACATTCTGAAATTGTACAAATCATGTTTTTTTACACTTACATGTTGCAGTTAATATTATTCTATTTCTATTTGTCGTTATTTTTATTTTCTGAATAAATTATGTGATAATGTTCATCAGTCAACTCCTTTGTGTTAATTTAAAATCAAGATAAAAAAAAAATGGTATGGGGAACATATTCACCATTAATTAGTTGCTTATTAACAAGCAAATTAGTAAGATATTGGCTCTTAATTGGTCATTATTAAGTACTTATTAATGCCTTATTCTGTATGGCCCTAACCCTAACTCTCTAAAGTTAAAGTTAAAGTACCACACACGAGGTGTGGCGAAATTATTCTCTGCATTTGACTCATCACCCTTGATCACCCCCTGGGAGGTGAGGGGAGCAGTGAGCAGCAGCGGTGGCTGCGCCCAGGAATCATTTTTGGTGATTTGTATGATTTTTTTTTCTACAACAGTATTCCTATCCCCTTCCTGCTCTGTCACTGACAATAATTATGATGGCATATTTCCCTCAGACATTCTCGCTGTCTTCTGTGGCGCGCAGCGCAAGTACTGGGCTTTAAAACTGTTATACTGGGATTGAAACCCGGTCGAATGTGTGTCAAGAAGATATGCAAATTGATGTTTTGATCATGTTAAATTTGTTAAAGAAATAAACTATTAACCAATGTCTTTCCCATGACTCTGCTGGAATGTTGCCTATCCTTCACAATCATCTATCATTCTAATTATTAAAGAAACGTAAATACTATGGGAGGTCCTCTATTCTGCCCATAAAATCTGCTAAATAACCATTCAAAAAGCGCCAACAATACTCCATTTACATTTCGTGACTTGAATATTAACCAAGTATTAGTGATATTGTTATTATAAGCGCTTTCACAGACAAACTATTAATGGCGGCGACGTGATCTTGTGTCCCTATGTCTACATCATCGAATGGTCTGCTGCTTCCTCGGGGCCACATCGGGGCCTGTGTGTGTTTACACTGGAGTCTGGTAAAGATCACATTTGACTTGCAGTGTAAACAGTCAGTTGGAAAAAAAATTCAGATTTCGAAAAAGTCAGGTTGGGGCCACTTTGGCCTGCACTGTAAACATAGTCACAGTGAATCAAGGTGAAGGAAGTGTAGTGTAGACTAGACTAGACTAGACTTCCTTTTTATTGTCATTCAAATTTGAACTTAACAGTACAGATAAGAACACAATTTTGTTACATAAGCTCATGGTAGTGCAGGATAAAAAAAAGCTATTAGGTGTATATATAAATAAATAAATTAATAAATAGGTTACTGTACAGATAAATATATTACACTTTTTCACATGCGTCCACGTTTATGGATGTATGTTATATTGTCTTTTTTATTCCAGCGAGTTAATCCATTTTGGGGAGAGTTGAGGGGATAATTTAAGTACACCAGTTTTTTTCAACCACTGTGCCTGGTGTGCCGTGGAAAATTATGCAACTTCATCTAATTGGTCCAAAAAATATTTTTTGCAAATCAATAATTCCTTCCATCCATCCATTTTTACCGCTTAATTATAATCTGCAAATATTGTGCCGTTGCTCAGTGTCTATGCTGTGTAGAGCTCAGCAGAGTAACCATGTAGTACTACTGCCACCTACTATCAGTAGGTGGCAACAGGTAGTTAATTGCTTTGTACAAGTCGGAACGTGTCGGGTGAGACGAGGATGGTTTGTTGTGATCCCAATATGCAGACCACAGCGGGAGACAGCGTGCAGGTAAAAAGGTATGTAATGCTTAAACTAAAAAAGGAACGAAAGGAAAAGGCATGAAGCATAGGGATGGCTATGCAAAACGACAGTAAAACTGAACTGGCTACAAAGTAAACAAAAACAGAATGCTGGACGACAGCAAAGACTTGCAGCGTGGGGAGCAGAGATGACGTCCACAAAGTACATCCGTACATGACAATGTCCTGACATTGCATCCGCACAACTTAAATAGTCTTGCTTGCTAGCACAAAAGCAGGTGCGGGCAATAGCACTCAAAGGAAGGCGTGAAGCTGCTACAGGAAAACACCGATAAAATCAATCAATCAATCAATCAATCAATGTTTATTTATATAGCCCTAAATCACAAACGTCTCAAAGGGCTGCACAAGCCACAACGACATCCTCGGCACAGAGCCCACACAAGGTACGTCGATGTGAATGACAATGAGAAACCTTGGGGAGGATCGCATATGTGGATAACCCCCCCTCTAAGTACAGTCCTTAGTGGATCTAACATAATAGTGAGAGTCCAGTCCATAGTGGGGCCAGCAGGAGACCATCCCGAGCGGAGACGGGTCAGCAGCGCAGAGATGTCCCCAACCGATGCACAGGCAAGCGGTCCACCCCGGGTCCCAACTCTGGACAGCCAGCACTTCATCCATGGTCACCGGAACCGGAATAACCCGGCGAGGGGGCAGAGGAGAAAAGAAAAGAAACGGCAGATCAACTGGTCTAAAAAGGGGGGTCTATTTAAAGGCTAGAGTATACAAATGAGTTTTAAGATGGGACTTAAATGCTTCTACTGAGGTAGCAACTCTAACTGTTACCGGGAGGGCATTCCAGAGTACTGGAGCCCGAATAGAAAACGCTCTGTAGCCCGCAGACTTTTTTTGGGCTCTGGGAATCACTAATAAGCCGGAGTTCTTTGAACGCAGATTTCTTGCCGGGACATATGGTACAATACAATCGGCAAGATAGGATGGAGCTAGACCGTGTAGTATTTTATACGTAAGTAGTAAAACCTTAAAGTCACATCTTAAGTGCACAGGAAGCCAGTGCAGGTGAGCCAGTATAGGTATACATATATATATATATATATATATATATATATATATATATATATATATATATATATATATATATATATATATACCTGTATATATATATATACATATATATATATATATATATATATATATATATATGTATATAGGTGTAATATGATCAAACTTTCTTGTTTTTGTCAAAAGTCTAGCAGCCGCATTTTGTACCAACTGTAATCTTTTAATGCTAGACATAGGGAGACCCGAAAATAATACGTTACAGTAATCGAGACGAGACGTAACGAATGCATGAATAATGATCTCAGCGTCGCGAGTGGACAAAATGGAACACATTTTAGCGATATTACGGGGATGAATGAAGGCCGTTTTAGTAACACTCTTAATGTGTGACTCAAACGAGAGAGTTGGGTGGAAGATAATACCTAGATTCTTTACCGAGTCGCCTTGTTTAATTGTTTGGTTGTCAAATGTTAAGGTGGTATTATTGAATAGATGTCGATGTTGAGCAGGACCGATAATCAGCATTTCCGTTTTCTTAGTGTTGAGTTGCAAAAAGTTAGCGGACATCCATTGTTTAATTTCATTTAGTCACGCCCCCAGCTGACTACAATCCGGCGTGTTGGTCAGCTTTAGGGGCATGTAGAGTTGAGTGTCATCAGCATAACAGTGAAAGCTAACACCGTATTTGCGTATGATGTCACCTAGCGGCAGTATGTAGATGCTGAAGAGTGCAGGGCCAAGAACCGAACCCTGGGGAACTCCGCACGTTACCTTAACATAGTCCGATGTCACATTGTTATGGGAGACGCACTGCATCCTGTCAGTAAGATAAGAGTTAAACCAAGACAAGGCTAAGTCTGACATACCAATACGTGTTTTGATACACTCTAATAAAATATTATGATCGACGGTATCGAAAGCAGCGCTAAGATCAAGAAGCAGCAACATAGATGACGCATCAGAATCCATCGTTAGCAATAGATCATTAGTCATTTTTGCGAGGGCTGTCTCCGTAGAGTGATTTGCCCTGAAACCATATTGAAAAGGTTCACAGAGATGGTTGGACGCTAAGTGTTCATTTAGCTGCTGTGCAACAATTTTTTCGAGGATTTTCGAGATAAACGGAAGGTGGGACCATGAGGTCAGGATCAGTGTTGGGACTAACGCGTTACTTAGTAACGCGTTACTGTAACGCCGTTAGTTTCGGCGGTAACTAGTAATCTAACGCGTTATTTTTTATATGCAGTAACTCAGTTACCGTTACTGCATGATGCGTTACTGCGTTATTTTACGTTATTTTTATGTAGTATCGGCTAGAAACAGAAGATCTGAGTGTGTTTTATTGGAGCGCTCCGGTGGAAAAGAAGAGGCGTGCTTTCTGTGGGTGGGGGAAAGCACGCCTCCCCGCAGGGTGAAGGTTGTTAACCCCGTACTTCGGGGTTAACAACCTTCACTTTACCCGGAAGAGGGTCTTTACAGCTGAGGGTGAATGACGAGGCCGGCAGTTTGTTGCAACTTTGTGACTTTATTGGACGCAGCCATCCACCAAGCTAGAACACCTGCACGCACTCACTGTCGCCGCTCCCTCACCTCTCTCGCCCACTCACTCACTGACGTCACTCACCTCACATGCTGTCAAATCTTAAAGGGCCACACACACACATACGCTACTCTCATAACTAACAAGACATCATGGCGAAGCCAGAAGTCGAGTTTTTTAACACAGAGACATTCTCAATACTTTTCTTTTGTCGAGCACAAAGAAAATAACATTTTAGTTAAATGTAAGTTGTGTCTTGGATCAAAGATCCTATCTACTTAAAGTTAAAGTTAAAGTGCCATTATGTTGCAGCTATTTAAAATAGTTTTGTCAATTTTTTCTGGCCTGAAATAAATTGGCCCTTTGAAACATATCTTTGTCTTTGTGTGTTGTATGTAGACCACATTGTTTGTGTGTTGTATGTAGACCACATTGTTTGTGTGTTGTATGTAGACCACATTGTTTGTGTGTTGTATGTAGACCACATTGTTTGTGTGTTGTATGTAGACCACATTGCTTTCTGAGTTCAGTGATGCAAATGCATGTCAAGTTGATCAACAGATTGTATTATTCTCCAGTGTAATAACAGTACTGAAATGAAGGCTAAAAGGGCATTAATGGGAGCCTTAAAAAAAAGGGGGAAAAAAAGAAGTAACTAAATAGTTAATTTTCACAGTAACGCATTACTTTTTGGTGTAAGTAACTGAGTTAGTAACTGAGTTACTTTTGAAATAAAGTAACTAGTAACTGTAACTAGTTACTGGTTTTCAGTAACTAACCCAACACTGGTCAGGATCGAGGTCAGGATCGAGGTTAGGTCTTTTGAGTAGAGGATGAATAACCGCTTTTTTGAATGCTAGGGGAACAGTGCCAGAGGAAAGTGATAAGTTTATAATATTTAGCACTGATGGAATAGGAAGGGCCACCAAAATAACAGCGCAAGACAAGAACTAAAGCAAAACACCAACAAACTCAAAATAAGACACGACGACCTTCTGCTAGTGGTGTGCCTCCGGATATTTTTTTCATGAAAAAAAACGTGCCTTGGCTCAAAAAAAGGTTGAAAAACACTGGTGTACACAGCATGTTGCAACAGATGTCCGCAGGTGCAATTCCAGCGCAAACCACAAACAAGCGGCAGGCTGTGATTTCAAGTGTGGTTTGCGGAGGAAGTGGAGGAGGCGGCGACGAGGTTGCAGTTTGAGAGGAAAGTGTTTTTAATTGTGCGGCAGGTCAGAGGTTCAGGTAGCAACATCACTCATGATCAGATGGGAGTGGTATTTGGGGAGCTCTTAGCTGGATATCTTTCATGGCCGAGTATCCCCTCACTGGCTATGCGCGGGGATGATTAGGAGTTGGATGTGGAGGCTTGCGAGGGCGAGGGGGGAGGGACGAGTGTGAGGTGCGGAGGGGTGATTAATGTAGATGTCAGTGGCGGCCCTCCCTCCCCAGCATCCGTAATGACACCTGGGGAGGGCGGAATGGGCCCTACCTGCAACCCTGGCTCCCTGAGCAGGGCATGATTCTTCCCCATGATCCTCCTCTGTCAGCAGTCCTGTCACCGGGCTCAGATCGGGAGCCTTATTAATGGTCCTCCATGTCAAACACTGATATTAAGCTGTGCCCTGCAACCGCCGCATCCTCAGCAATAACTCCCGCACACACACACACACACACTCACTCACTACAAGCTTTTTAACATTCGGACTTATTTGGAAAGCTTGTCAGAAAGACAAAAAGGCCGGCGATCTGTTAACTATCCTTCCTCCGTTACCGGTCTTTAATACACACACCCTAATATTGCATCAGGGTGAAATAGTGACAAGATTGGCGACAATGCAAATCACTCCCGGCCGGGATTGGATGAGGTGTGCACGCGGTGTGCAGAAGAGCAGATTGCTCGCCGTGCTTCATGTTCCATGCATACGTGCAGCATGCTGGACACACAGCGCCACTATTTATGACCGCGGCGTGAAGATGAAGCGTGGACATGATCCATGAGGCGGCACAGAGGAGGCGACTCTTGAGCTTTGAGCTAGCAGGACTGAATGCTAATGCTTCGCTAAAAAAAAAAGGAAGCGAGCAGTGTGTCAAAAGTTGCAAAACACATTTTCTGTGCAGTTAATTTGGAAAAATGTAAATAAAATGTTTGCAAAAACATACAATATCATGTTGTTGCAGCTCCACAAACCACGTCAAACCCAGATTCCGATCTAACAAAGGTCTCAACTCATTTTCCTTCTATGCCACATCAATATGGAATGCACTCCCAACAGGTGTAAAAGAAAGTGCATCTCTATCCTCCTTCAAAACCGCACTAAAAGAACACCTCCAGGCAACTACAACACTGGACTAACACCCTCCCCCCACCACATCCCACCTCCCCGGATTGTAAATAATCAAATGTAAATAATCAAATGTATATACTTGTTCTTATGCTTTCTGAGCTCCCTATGTTCACTGCTCGCTGTACATATCTTACCATGTCAGACCTACACTGTTTCAATGTCCATTTCTCAGATGACGATTGTAGCTGAGATAGGCTCCAGCGACCCCGAAGGGAATAAGCGGTAGAAAATGGATGGATGGATGGATATAATTGTTGATGACTGAAGTGCTGATATCAACCAAACCTGAATGTGAAAAGGTACCAATTCGTGCTTGTTAGTCTCCCAAAAGTGTGTGTACCAAATGTTGTGGTGATTCAACAAAACACCCCAGTTACAGTGGGTGTTTTGTACAGCGCGTTGGGCAGTGTGAGAAATTTCAAGTCACTTCGACTTACAGGGATCAAACATAAGGTTTAATAACAGCGCCACCATGTGGTGTATTTGTTTGAAAAAATAACAGCACAGGCAACACAGAAGAGGTGCATGTTTTGACAAATACATAAATAGGTAGAATTGACATCTGTGATGATTGCTTCCCAAAAAGTGGACATGTGTTGGGGGTAAAAAACATTCTTGTCAAAAACCCATAAAGCATGTTGATAAGATCCAGCAGACATGTGCTCGGTGCGGTTGAGGGTCAGAGGTCAAAGCAGGAATGATGACACTATGATGGCATGATGCTATCATGAAATTCACACCCACAGATAAAAAATCCTACAAATTCATGATACTGCTTGCTTACCGTTGTCACACCTTTCTTTGTATATAGTGTACATTTTAGTTGTATATACTTTTCAATCATATTCATTTCTTGTCTATTTGTAAATTAGCAAATTTGTAACTATATGAACCCTGTTTAATTTATTTTATAGTCTATCCATTCTACTTTTTTCTTATTATATTCTGGCACTTTTGTATAGCTGGTATTGTTTATTCGATCGCTTTTTTACAATTGGTATTGTTTGTACTATCACGCTTTTAAAAAGTTGGTATTGTTTATTCTATCGCTTTTTATAGTTGGTAATGTTTATTGTATCACTTTTGTATAATCAGTATTGTTTATACTGTCGCTTTTTTTATAGTTTGTATTGTTCATTCTGTCGCTTTTTTATAGCCCGTATTGTTTATTATGTTGCTTTTTATAGTTGGTATTGTTCATTCTTTCACTTTTGTATAATCAGTATTGTTTATTCTGTCGCTTTTTATAGTTGGTATTGTTCATTCTTTCACTTTTGTATAATCAGTATTGTTTATTCTGTGGCTTTTTATAGTTGGTATTTGTTTGTTTCCATCACTTTTGTATAACTGGTATTGTTTATTTCCATCACTTTCGTATCGTTGGTAGTATTTACTATATTGTTCTGGAAAATCTTTCCTCTTTTTAGTGCTCTTGAGAGTGGTTTTAGTAACATTTTCTATTTGTAATTGAGCCCCTGTGTCAAGCAAATTTCCTTCGGGGATCAATATTGTTCGTCTAAGTCCAAAAAAGTTAAACACAGCCCCAGTTTAATTACCGTTTTTTGTTTTTTTTTAACTATAAGGTGCACTTAAAATCCTTTCATTTTCTCAAAAATCGACAGTGCGCCTCATAACCCAGTGCGCCTAATGTACGGAATAATTCTGGTTGTGCTTACCGACCTCAAAGCAGTTTTATTTGGTACATGGTGTAATGATAAGGGTGACCATTAGATGGCAGTCACACAAAAGATATTTGTCTCGACTACAACATGACACCAGTGAACAACACCAAAAATGTAAATGTTCCATTGAGAATATAGAACATTACACACGGCGCTCAAACATCTGTCAAAATGTTTTAGTACGACTTTGGTAAGCTATGAAGCAGCGCCGCTGTCTGACGTACAAGTATTATTATGGTGTGTGTATAAGGACCGCAATATGACACCCATTAGCAGACATATTATTTAGCATTTTGTTTTACAATAATATGCAAAACCAACTTATATCACCTTCTGGTACCTGCCGATGTGTATTTGGGATCTGCATAAATCTCTAAAATTTGCCCGCATCCGCCATTGTAGTCCATGTCGACACCGTAGTCGATAAGCTTCTTCTTTTTCTCTACTTTCTTGTTATGGGCCATTTCTAATATAAAGTAGCGCATAGATACAGTGAGATACAGTCTGGTGTGCCATGGGAGGTTGTCTAATTTCATCTATGTGGGTTAAAAAATATTTTTTGCAAACCAGTAATAATAGTCTGCAAATGATGTGTTGTTGTTGAGTGTCGGTGCGGTCTAGAGCTCGGCAGAGTAACCATGTAATACTCTTCCATATCAGTAGGTGGCGGCCGGTAGCTAATTGCTTTGTAGATGTCGGAAACAGCGGGAGGCAGCGTGGAGGTAAAAAGGTATTTAATGCTTAAACAAAAAATAAACAAAAAGGTGAGTGCCCCTAAGAAAAGGCATTGGAGCTGAGGGAAGGCTATGCAGAACGAAACTAAAACGGAACTGGCTACAAAGTAAACAAAAACAGAATGCTGGACAATAGCAAAGACTTACTGTGGAGCAAAGACGGCGTCCACAATATACATCCGAGAAGGATAAAAACAAAGTAAATGCGGGAAATATCGCTCAAAGGAAGACATGAAACTGCTACAGGACAATACCAAAAAAAGAGAAAAAGCCACCAAAATAGGAGCGCAAGAAAAGAACTAAAACACTAGACACAGGAAAACAGCAAAAAAAGTTAAAATAAGTCAAGGTGTGATGTGACAGGTGGTGACAGTACACCTACTTTGAGACAAGAGCTATATTGATGCATGCTTGGTTATGGTTTAAAGTCATAGTCAACAATTGCGACAACGACTTTTTACTGTCAACTGAGTTTAGTTTTTTTAATGATTTCTGCTGGTGGTGCGCCTCCGCATTTTTTCAACGCAAAAAATGTGCCTCGGCTCAAAAAAGGTTGAAAAACACTGCTCTAGATGTTATGTAGACCAGTGGTCCCCAACCACCGGGCCTCAGCCCGGTACCGTTCCGTGGATCGCACAAGAAATAAAAAAAATAAAAATAAAAATAAATTTTATTTTTTTATTTTAATAAATCAACATAAAATATAAGATACACTTACAATTAGTGCACCAACCCAAAAAAACCTCCCTCCTCATTCACACTCATTCGCACAAATGGTTTGTTTCTTTCTGTTCTTAATATTTCTGGTTCCTACATTACATATCAATATATATCAATACAGTCTGCAGGGATACAGTCCGTAAGCACACATGATTGTATTTCTTTAATGACAAACCCCCCCCCCGGTCTGTGTGACAAATTTTCAAGCGTTGATCGGTCCGCAGTTACAAAAAGGTTGGGGACCACTGATGTAGACCATAAGGGAATGTTTAAAAAAATTATAATATGACCCCTTTAATGCACCTTATAGTCCGGTGCGCCTTTTGTATGAAAATAGACCTGAATAGACCCTCTCCGGTATCTATAATTCAAACATTCTTCTGAGAACTAGTGTCCACTGCAGTGGACATTTGTTAAAAATATTTGAAATCTGACAAAAGAAAGCAATGTCCACTGCAGAGGACCCTGGAGCTCAGGAGAATATCCAGACGGACAGCTAATACTTTGTGTAATGGATGTTAGCGCAGTCCAGCTGGAAGCCCTTCAGATATCAGGATCACATTTAGAGACATTTATAAGGAGCCTCTCATACAGTAAGTAGCACAACATATATCACTTTTCAACACAATGAAGAGCAGACGGCATATTTCGTCTCTACTTAACATTTTTTCTATGAAACCTCTTGCAGTCGAAGCCTTTAATCCAACACTCCTTTACGGAATTTCCCTGTTAAAGGTGAAAAATGGTCTTTTTCCGAGGCTAATGAGCTGACCCACTCCAACGCTTCTGCTGGGAAACCCATCACCACTGTCCTCCCGGGCCCCCTGGACCAGACCTTGATAACAGGGTGCCGGCCGTGGCCATGACAGGACGGTGTAAACAACGGGCGGGTGTGAGCGATAGGCAGGGCTGGCTAATGAGTGAGAAGCCAACGGCGTGATGAGTCACAAGCGAGGGAGTGGAAGAGGCAAAGGGAGGACAAGAGCTCCTTGAGTATCTCTCCAGCATCCTTATCATTAAGCAAACGGTCCTCCCCTCTGCTCGGTCCTCCTACGCCCGGCTGCAGCTGCACACCTCATCAGGAGGCCTCCGGTCGCTCGTTTGCTGGACTAAACAACTGACCCAGCGTAAAAGTTACAAAACAACACGCCGGGAATAGTCGGCGGACAGCTGGGACGCGGTTGTGTTACTCATCAGGACGGCGAAATGGCACACTAGGGCTGCATTGATGCCAGCATGTCCGTGTTTATTATCAAGAAGCATCATGGCAGGCCTTGTGTCTAAGTTGCTTCTGCGTAAAAGACGCTAATGAGGATTAGTTTCAGGATAGCAACCAATCTTAAAGATGTTTTATGGCGCTGGATAGATTTACAATCAAAATGTGCCCCGTAGGACAGAGACCCATCCATCCATTTTCTACCACTTGTCCCTTATGGGGTCGCGGGTGGTGCTGGAGCCTATCCCAGCTGCACATGGGCGGAAGGCGGGGTACACCCTGGACAAGTCGCCACCTTATCACAGGGCCAACACAGATAGACAGACAACATTCTCTTATTATTATATTTAAATGACAGCAGTCATTTCCATGAGGTTATTTTCTAATATAAGTGTTTAGGCCCACTTACAATGACAATAACAAAAAATATTGTTTTTCATGAACTGTGTACTTGTATTGTTTGTCTGGGTGGAGGTCCTGCTTTGGAAATAATTTGTACCCCTTTCAGACATTGCATTCAGTTCCCATTAAAACATTCACATGTTGCACAATGAGATGTAAGCAGGGGATCATGTGTACATTCCTGCAACTTCCTGTTTGTAAAAAATATATTTTTATTGGTATTTATTTAATATACTAACAGCATTTCATGATTAATATTTATAAATTAAGATTCCTAATAAATGACACTAGAATAAGCACACATAAATCATAGTGTAACGACCTGGAATTACACTCTATGTGTGGTCATACACTAGGGCCAATTTAGCGTTGCCAATCAACCTACCCCCAAGGTGCATGTCTTTGGAGGTGGGAGGAAGTCGGAGTACCCGGAAGGAACCCACGCAGTCACAGGGAGAACATGCAAACTCCACACAGAAAGATCCCGAGCCCAGGATTGAACTCAGGACCTTTGTATTGTGAGGCACACATACTAAGCCCTGTGCCACCGTGCTGCCCTAGGACAGAGACCATTTCAGCTAATTTCTTATTGGATTTTGGGATAAATTCAATACATATTCTATTTGTCATTATCTTTTACACTACTTTGTAGAGATTTCCCGATGATGGGATGTAATCAGTGGCTGATATCTGCCCTTTTTTCATGTCCATAGCTTTTATTTCACTACCAAAACACCATAGTTTTTGAGGCTTGGCATACTCCAGATTTAAGCCTCAACTCTTTATTATTTTTTTTATTTTTAAGTTTTTGACATGCATTTGACAGAAATACAATAAAACTACAAATACAATAAAAAACACATAAAACAATCAGCCAAAGTACAAGCAAATATGGATAGAAAGCTACAGACAACTGCACTTCCGAATGGCTCCAACATGTTGCATCAATACACAAAAGCAAACCAAAGGCTCATTAATTATCCATAATTCAACCACGTCTCAATCGGGGCCAAACTGGAGATCAGTCTCCTTGAAATATTTGAAGAAAGCACCCCATACTTCTTGAAATTTTACAGAACAACCATTCAATGTCAACCTAATTTTCTCTAATTTAAGGAAATAAAGAATATCTCTGATTTAGCGGGTGTGGTGGGGAGGCGCTGCAGCCTTCCAGTTAAAAACAATAAGTCTTGTAGCTAACAAAGTAGTGAATACCACCAGATTATTTTTTGGGATTTGCTGAGACAAGATGACAGAGAGGGCGACCCGGCATAGACCACTTAGAGGATTCGGTTCAATCTGTTCGCCAGTTACCAAAGACAAAGTACAATTAAATTTAGAGACTTAGAGTGTAAAATAAAATTTGGTCAGCAACAAAGGGTTGGAGTTGGGGGTTAAATCACCAAAGTGATTCCCGGGCGCGGCGCCGCTGCTGCCCACTGCTCCCCAAGGGGATGGGTCAAATGCAGAGGACAAATTTCACCACATCTAGTGTGTGTGTGACAATCATTGGTACTTTAATCTTTATACAAAGGTTTAATTGATCCTTTTAAAGTTGGAAGCAGTGTCAGAAACACATCTAAAACTATGTCAGTCTGCAAACCTGGAAACCTAGGCAAAGTGTTACAAAGAAAACTGCAGATCTTTAGAAATCTAAAAAAGTGTTCGATTTTGTTGTTCTTCTAGACGGATCTGTGTTTATATCCGTACCTGATGGTTTCCTCAGAGGTCTTCACGTGATGAGAGGTTGTCAAATCACGTGACAATCCCTGAGGAAGGCAACAGTTGTCAATTGTTGTGGCCAAAACCGCGGCCAAAATTGTTGTGGCCGAAACTGTCAGGTACGGAAATACACATGGGTCTGGCTATAAGAATAACAAAATCGCAGAATTTTTTTAAGACCTAATAAACTTTTTGGGATTACTCAAAAAGTGTTGATTAGGGAATGACAATTTATCACAAAGTTGCTGGAAAGAGGCACAAGTGTTGTCAATGTATAAACCTTTAACGTTGTTGATCCCCAGACTTGACCATCTTAAAAATATTGACAAAAGAGGGAGGGAAAGTATGATTAGCAGTGATGAGTGCAAGACTAGAAATAGTCTGCAAACCAACATAGCGCTTAAACGGAACCCAGATCCTAAATTAGGTTTTTACGATTTGATTTTTTTGTAAAAGCCAATGTTGATGAGTGAATGGGAGAGTGAACCAGAACCTGATATCTGCCTTTTTTTAACTGATCGCAATCGGCTGATGAGTTGCGGAGTAGGGATGGGTATGGTTTACATTTTACCTGATCCTAATAGCAAATAGTAATACAATCCACAACAAATTTCCCTAATTGTTGCAACAATATGGAATATAGAAACAATGCAAAAAAAAAAAAAACAGACTCACTTGAGTTGTAATGTTTGATGCAAAACAATTTTTGGTGTTTTGCAATGCAAATTTGCCATAACCGTCATTGGTGCATATTGAGGAAGTGCTGTGTTGTTGTGGTTACTGGCTAGGCTAGGTTAGTGTGACGCCAACGGTGTTACGAGGTTTGCTTGTGGCGTGTAAAGGTTGGCAATAAAGTTTAAAAGTGCTTCTTTCAGGACGCTATATTACCTGCAAGATGTTACTTGTACAATATCACCTTCAAGTACTCGTTGCAAGTCATTGTGTTCGCATTCATTCAGCACCAAGTTACTTGCTATAAAACACTTTCAGTTCTATAATCTACCGTCAAAGTATCGGATCGGCAATTGAAATTGGATCATATCTGAGGCTAAAAATGTTGATCAGGACATCATTATTATTTGCTTTGTCGCTATAACACAAAGATAGGATAGCTTAGCATGGTTGACCTACACTTGATTGGTGTTAGCATCTTTCATGCACAAATGTATCAAAATGGCCCTTAAGTTTGTCATGTCTGTGATCATGTTTTGTTTAGTTATGTTTTGCTTGGTTTTTGGACACTTTTTAGTTCCTGTTTTCACTCCCTTGCTTTGTCACCATAGCAACCATTAGTTTCACCTGGTTCACATCCTCATGTCACGCACCTGTCTCACGTTTTCACATTTTGAGTCACGCACCTGCTGTCACTAATCATGTCACTATTATTTAAGCTTCCAGTTGCCATGCTGTCTTTCTGGCGACATCACTCTGCTTCATGCCATGTTTATGGTTTCATGCTTAGTTCACGCTGCTTGTTTCATAGTTCCATGCAAGGTACGTTTTTGTTTACTGTTCATAGTTTCTGCCTTTGTGCACGTTTTGTTTCATTAGTCAAGTTTGTTCTCTGCCATTGTGCGCGCCTTTTGTTTGCTTCCTTTTTTTGTAGTTTGTTAGTGTTTAAATAAATATGTACTTACATTCACGCCTTGCCCGCGCCAACTTTCCTTTGCATGCTGGGAAAACAAACCCCGAGGACCACGTACTGACAAAGTTTATGTATTTCTGCTTTACAGATACAAATCAGATCAAAACATTTCTCAAATACATGGACTATATTTTACAGTTTGTCACGAAAGGGACAAGTGGTAGGAAATGGATGGATGGATAAAGCAATACAGCATAATTGGCCGTTGCCACTTCTTTAACTTGTCACTGTGTGGAAGAAAATGGTGCTACTAATAGGGATTGTGGAATGAAATGTTACAAATATTTTATGCTTGGGTGAGTTCAAAATGTCACTGCACAATCACGGCATATAAAAGCAGCTTTAGGTGCCATAAAATGTCCCTAAAAGCTCACGTTGACCACAAATTGAAGGCTGCAGCACTTTAAAGAGAAACCCCCTCCCTGCACGCTGACAATCAATTGAAGGCTGTCTGCATCAGAGGTTCAGCGCTAATTGCTGAAATGGGAAATGATTTGGAGCCCCAGGTTACAGTCAACCTCAAATGGAACATTAGGGTACCCTAGCAAAGCTGCACCAGGGGACATTGTGACCTTTTTGGGGAGGAATGACAGTGTAAGCCCTATGTCCCACAAACATTAAGGAAGCTACTGTACACTTTACAAACATGCACACTATCAGCAACATAATACTAGAAAAAGTCAAATTCGTAGTCAATTATGCTTATTTAAAATTCATTATTGATGTAAAAGGTATTCAACATCACTCATATGAAAATACTACCAATACAAAATTTAAAATTGAGTTCCATTCTAAGTAGGAAAAAAAGTCATATTATATACGTTATTACATATAATATAAATGCATGTGTATATATATATATATATATATATATATATATATATATATATATATATATATATATATATATATATATATATATATATATATATATATATATATATATATATAGAGAGAGAGATGTCAGATAATATCGGCCGGCCGATAAATGCTTTAAAATGTAATATCGGAAATTATCGGTATCGTTTTTTTTATTATCGGTATCTTTTTTTTATTTTTATTTTTTTATTAAATCAACATAAAAAACACAAGATACACTTACAATTAGTGCACCAACCCAAAAAAACCTCCCTCCCCCATTTACACTCATTCACACAAAAGGGTTGTTTGTTTCTGTTATTAATATTCTGGTTCCTACATTATATATCAATATATATCAATACAGTCTGCAAGGGATACAGTCCGTAAGCACACATGATTGTGCGTGCTGCTGGTCCACTAATAGTACTAACCTTTAACAGTTAATTTTTTACTAATTTTCATTAATTACTAGTTTCTATGTAACTGTTTTTATATTGTTTTACTTTCTTTTTTTATTCAAGAAAATGTTTTTATATTATTCATCTTATTTTATTAATTTAAAAAAAAAGGACCTTATCTTCACCATACCTGGTTGTCCAAATTAGGCATAATAATGTGTTAATTCCACGACTGTATATATCGGTAGATATTGGTATCGGTAATTAAAGAGTTGGATAATATCGGAATATCGGATATCGGCAAAAAGCCATTATCGGACTTCCCTATATATATATATATATATATATATATATATATATATATATATATATATATATATATATATATATATATATATATATATATATATTAATAGATATATATATATATTTGAAAAAACACATACAGTTACTGTAAGTTCATGATGCCTGTGTGGTCATTTTGAATTTAACATGTTATGACTTTTCCTCACCAAAATGTGATTTAAATAATTCAACTTCTCTCTTAAATTGTATAATTTATTTCTAGAAAATATTCAACTTTATAATTCTAAGAATTTTTTTTAAGCAGTTACAAGAATGTAGTTATTTTATACCGCTTGTCCTGTTCAGGCTAGCATGAAGCTGGAGCATATTTATAAATGTAATGTATATATTAATTTAAATATGTTATTAAAATATTATATACATACATACATATGTATATATACATATATACTGTACAGATACAAATATATATAGAGTACATAGTGATTATATATATATATCTTTCTCTCATATATATATATATATATATATATATATATATATATATATATATATATATATATATATATATATATATATTCATATATATATATATATATATATATATATATATATATATATATATATATATATATATATATATATATATATATATATATATATATTTGAAAACACAAACATACAGTTACTGTAAGTTCATGATGTCTGGGTCGTCATTTTGAATTTTACATGTTAAAGTATGACTTTTTTCCTCACCAAAATGTGACTTATATTTCTAGAAAATAAGCAACTTTTTTTCTTTCTTTTTTCAAAATAAAAAAATCTAAGCATTTACAAGAATTCACTCATTTTATACCTTGTTCAGGCTAGCATGGAGCCAGAGCCTATTCCAGCGGACTTCACCGTATACTCGTCGCCAGTCAATCACAGGACAAAAACAAGTTATTTTCCCTGTGAATATACAACTTTACTCCTGTGGTATATGCACCTGGCCACCGGCTGAATTGGGTCCGAAGCAGAAACTTATTTTAACATCCACCACCCCCTGTCACATATTTATGTAAAACAATTTGTATACTTTTTATATATATAAAAAACTAGAAGTAATTTTGATGCATGTTCTGTACTAAAAGGAATTAATGTGAAATTTCTTGCTTAATCATTTATTTGTGCAAATAAAAAAATAAATTTTTTTTTGATAACTTTTGTTAAAAAAAAACCTAGCACTAACAGTGTGAATTTCTGGGGAAATGTATAATGATATTGACAACCGCGTATGACAACTGAAAGTATTTAATTTACTCTTTGATTTCAAATTGTTAAATTATTCTAGTTTTTACGATTACTTTATTTTATGATTTTAATCTGAATCACGACAATTGTTATGATTATATTGTTTTTAGTTTTGCTTGTTGGAGCTTATTCACGCAAAACGGGGCGCCCGACGGATTGCGGAGCCCTACGCACAGGGCGTGTTCTACGTATAATATAGGACAGAGTCCCCCAAACTACGGCCCTCCAGCGTCCAAAATCTGGCCCACGGGGAAATTTTTTTTAATGTATATTTTAAATGTTTTAAAAAAATTTTATGTGTCCTTTCTAGCCCATCCATTAATCCATTTTCTACCGCTTGTTACTTTCAGGGTCTCCGAGCTGCTCAAGCAAATCATAGTCTAAAAATGCATTTTCCCATGGATAACGTGATGTCGTCACAAGCGGCAAGTGCGCGCTCTTTCAGTCAATTAGTGCACTAGGGGGAAAAAATGGCCAAAATCGTTGGGGAAACGTAACATAGACTCCGAGTGTAAAGTTTTTAAACATCAGTGGACATATGACTTTTTTTTTGTTCAGTGTAAGGAAAAGGCAGTTTATCTAATCTGTAATGAGACGTATGTATAGATAGATGTATCTATATATATTTATATATAGATATATCTATATATAGATATATATACACAGTATATATACGTTAAACAAGGTGTTTTTTCCTGACCTAACATATATTCCGCTCTATTGAGCACTGTATAAGGGATAAACCACAGAAACCTCGACTACACAGTGCGTATGTGTGTATATATATATATATATATATATATATATATATATATATATTAGGGCTGCAACTAACGATTCATTTTATAATCAATTAATCTGTCGATTATTACTTCGATTAATCGATTAATAATCGGATGAAAGAGACAAACTACATTTCTATCCTTTCCAGTATTTTATTGGGGGGAAAAACAGCATACTGGCACCATACTTATTTTGATTATTGTTTCTCAGCTGTTTGTACATGTTGCAGTTTATAAATAAAGGTTTATTTAAAAAAAATTAAAAAAATTGCCTCTGCGCATGCGCATAGCATAGCATAGATCCAACGAATCGATGACTAAATTAATCGGTACCTATTTTTATAATCGATTTTAATCGATTTAATTGATTAGTTGTTGTAGCCCTAATATATATATATATATATATATATATATATATATATATATATATATATATATATATATATATATATATATATATATATATATATATATATATAAAATACAGAGGCTAGTTCATCCCTACAAGCCTGTTTTGCAGGTTTCCCTGCTCTTCAGGGGATTTCTCAGGGAAAGTCACAGTAACCGCGACTACATATAGATAGATAGATAGATAGATAGATAGATAGATAGATAGATAGATAGATAGATAGATAGATAGATAGATAGATAGATAGATAGATAGATAGATAGATAGATAGACCTCACACTGAGTGGAAGCTGTCATACGGAGGATGTCCCAATATTTGTATGATCATACTGCGTGCTGAAGCATTTACAGAGTGCTGGTGCTAATAAAACAAAGGATCCATGGACTCTAAGTGGATTCTACTTGATTGAAGTTCACCGCTCCATCCTACGTGTGACCTCCTTGTCTCTCTTCGATAAGCTATCTTCTCATGAAAGCAGCTTTGGAGCATGTGTCCTCTTCCCCTGAGGGCCACCATGCAGGACCCCGGCCCTGGCACTTCGCACTCTAATTGCTGCCTCATAAGCAACAAATCCACTTAACCACAGTGGCATATTGATCGCTGGCAGGCATGCGAGGGGAAAGACGAGTGTCACCCCCCCCCCACCCAGTCCCTCGGTTGTGGAAGGAGTTTTTTTTTTTTTTTTTTTTTTTTTTTTTTACAACCTGAGGGATGGCACTGGCCCAATAAAGAGCAGGTCCCTGTGACGAAATAAATACCAAAAGAGGGTTAGAGTGATACAATTACTGCTCGCTGGCCCTGACCCCGACTGTAGGTGAACAATGGACCGCAGGATGAAGCGTGTGTAAAGGGGGGCAGGGGGGTCTCATTATAGAAGATCTGTTCAATTTGCTCCATTAATGAGCGCTGAACAAGCACTTTCTTTCTTTCCATCCCAGCCCAGCTGTTCCAGTCCGAGTGTGACACACCCAAGAACACACCTGGAACCTGTATATGGCGCCACAAACGGGGAGGTGTAATCCGTGCGAGAATGCTGCTTGTGCCAATAATTCCTACTAAATCACCCTTTCTTGTTGTGCTGGCGACCTGTGTTTACTCAGCGCGCCTAATTGGGAAAGTAAACACAGCGCCTTACATTTGCATAGTCGCGTGGGGGTGTCGGAGGGAAATAATGTCAATGCTGCATTTTCATCTCGTTTATTCTCGCTACAGAGCACGGCGCCAAGCGATGGAACCAGGTCAAGAATGTGGGGGAGCTTATAGCGGGACGCCGCCGCCACCGCCGCCTTCCGTCAGAGATATTATCCCCGTCTTTCAGTCGGCGAAACATCAAAGTTGGAAGCAATCAAGAATATTTTGCGTCCTAATTCCATAATCTGCTTGAGCGTAGGACTAAATGACTGTTTTCTCCCGCCTTTGTCGTCTAATCGGTCTTATTTTCCAGCCCACTCTGTATCAGGAAGGTCTGCTCCTCCAAGAATAGCTGTTTATCCACACTGGAGCTGCTCCCCTTTTATCCCTGCAAAATATGCCGCAAAAATGTGTTTTACGGAACTCTTCCGAAATAATTTTGTTGCACATACTGACTGTAATTTTAGCTTCAGCTTGCAGAACACACAAACTATTTAATAGACACAGTACACACCAGTGGCGGGCCGTGCGTTTCCCACCTAGGCCTTCAGTGATGTCCGACTTCAATGATTACCTCTCAAAATACCATAATTGATGTCACCACATGACCATTGCTGGAGAAATACTATACAGTAGTGATGGGTTGATGAGGCGTCATGAAGCGTTTCGACACATTGCAAAACTGTATTGATACTGTGTCGATACTGTCTCACTAAATACTGACATCTGCTGGACATTAAAAATCCTTACAGGCAACCTATGGACCGACTCAACTGACACTGATTTTATGACCTAGTATATACAATAATATAAACCAAGTCATTGTATTTCATTTAGGATTATTTCATATCTTCATTTAAATAAAAATATATTTTTATCTTTTCTAGATACAGTCAATAAATAATGTGAACATGTATCATAACATGGAAAACTAAGAGAACGTGATGTGAATGAGGGATTTTTTATTTTATTTTTTTACACATTTTTATTTTAAAAAAAAACAGTTTTTCCGACGTATTACATTTTAGACGATTTTAGACGGGAGTGCGACACAGTTCGCATATCGGTCACGTGACCAAAACAGCTCATGATCGGTCACGTGACTTTCTAAAAGCTTTACGCGCACCGACACAGGGTTTCGCTCTATGAGCTCGACGCATGCGCCGATGCATCGGTGTTGCCGGACCCATCTGTACTATACAGGAACACATTTATGCCCTACTGTGCATTGAAGCACATCAACTGTGTACAAAACGGTGTGAGGAACTCGTATGGCTGCAGTTTTTGTGACCCCCAAAGTGCAAGAACCAGGAGAGGATGAGAGGGTAAGATGACTTTTCCATCCATCCATCCATCCATCCATCTTCTTCCGCTTATCCGAGGTCGGGTCGCGGGGGCAGCAGCCTAAGCAGGGAAGCCCAGACTTCCCTCTCCCCAGCCACTTCGTCCAGCTCCTCCCGGGGGATCCCGAGGCGTTCCCAGGCCAGCCGGGAGACATAGTCTTCCCAACGTGTCCTGGGTCTTCCCCGTGGCCTCCTACCGGTCGGACCTGCCCGAAACACCTCCCTAGGCGTTCGGGTGGCATCCTGACCAGATGCCCGAACCACCTCATCTGGCTCCTCTCGATGTGGAGGAGCAGCGGCTTTACTTTGACAGAGCTCCTCACCCTATCTCTAAGGGAGAGCCCCGCCACCCGGCGGAGGAAACTCATTTCGGCCGCTTGTACCCGTGATCTTGTCCTTTCGGTCATAACCCAAAGCTCATGACCATAGGTGAGGATGGGAACGTAGATCGACCGGTAAATTGAGAGCTTTGCCCTCCGGCTCAGCTCCTTCTTCACCACAACGGATCGATACAGCGTCTGCATTACTGAAGACGCCACACAGATCCGCCTGTCTACCTCACGATCCACTCTTCCCCCACTCGTGAACAAGACTCCGAGGTACTTGAACTCCTCCACTCAAAAATGAGAGGTTATTGAAGCAGTCTTGCAGGTAAACGTTCCAAACATAAAGCGATCTTCGAGCACTGAGGAGTGCTCGAGACAAGCATAAATAGACATATGCTGATTGACCGCAGGTGTGGACCAGCTGCCAATCAACAGCAGGTGAGAACGAACACAGTGCTCAGCGGAACAAGCAGGAAGTGGAAACCAAAATAAGAGCACTGATGGGAAGTGATTACAAAAACAAGGAAACAAACAGAAATTAAGTGACGGATCGTCACAAACGGGTTATATTCTGGCGCATCTAAAAATAAATTAAAACGCATCAGCAATTAAAACTGTTTAAATTAAAATTCTAAAAAACATTAAAAGTGAAAAAATAAAATATTTCAACTCACAATTAGTAGGACCTATTCGACACCGTATAAGCCAGTGGTACTGTCAACAACTTGTGATCTAATTGGCTATCGCAACTGTCTATCACCTCTATATGTTCTCAAATTCATCCGCGAACGGTCCCGATGAGTATCCAATCACAGGCCAGCTAGTAGGCCTTACTGACAACTACTCATGATCTGATTGGCTATCGCAATTATCTATCAACTGTATGTGCCCGTTCACTTACAGTGCACGGACGCCCGCAATGTTGATTCTGAAGGCCTCTGGCAGATTTGGTACAGCATGGCAACATAAGCTAAGTGAATTCTGGTTGGATACAAACTAAAACTAAAAACAACAGCCCTGGAAGGAGCATAATATGACATGAAGGGAATATGAATACTTGTAGATATTTAGGGAAAGTAAATAAAAAAATAATTTTATCTTTAATTATGATCATAATTTCTGGTTATGTTAGACCAGCAGAGAAGGCCTTGCTGGCCCTGACGGCACACAACTGGTACACACACTAGCTCTCCAATTGAAATGATAGTCATAACATCAGCGTTATTAAAATTTTATTTAAGTATGATTTTAAATGAACATTTGGTTGAGTGGTTATGATCATCAGCGGCTTGCAACACTTCTTCCGTCATTCCGATGTTTTTTCATTATTATTTTGGAAGAGTGCTAAATGATTGCTTTGACACGTTAACATCCAGGTGCACTGTAAATGCAGAGGAAATACAGTGAAAATGTGGGCCCAGCAGGAGTCCCTGCTGCCACCACAGGACATATTTGGTACTGCAAGAACAGAGCCATGTATTGCGAGAGAATGGCCAACTAGGTTTCAAAGTTGGCCTCAAAAAGGCGCTCTGAGGGGCTTTTGACCAATTATTTAGGACAGAGGTGTCAAAGTCGTTTTCCCTGAGGTACACATCGCAGTTATGTTTGGCCCCAGAGGGCCACTTTTAACAGTGAATACTAATATTACACAATTTTTTATGCATTTTATTTGTAGATTTTTTTTTAACTCAAATGTAAAAAAAATATGATAAGTTGCAATAATTTCCCCTCAAAATTTAGTGTTTATTACTGTAAATGGAAAAACAGTACTGCTGTTTTTATGGTAAAAAAAAAAAAAAAAGGCAGCTTAGTTGCCAGAATTTTACTGTAAAATTTACATTTGTTTTTGTACTGTAAATAAAACAATCTGCAATTTTACAGTAACATTTTAGCACCTGAGCTGCCAGTTTGTTGTTCTCGTAACCGCAAATCAACAACTGTAGATTGTTCGGTGTATTACTGTAAATGCCAAAATGGTAACGCAGTTTTTTACAGTAAAAAAAAGTACTGTTTTTTTCCTTTACAGAAAAATGCTGTAAACACTACGGTAAATTTTACAATTTTACCATGAAATTTATTGCTACTTTTACATTGCACAATTTGATTGATACCTTGCTTTGAAATAATTATTATTAGTATTTATTTCCATTTTATAAACGGTTTGAATTTTTGATAATATATTTTTGCATAATTAGTACTTTATTGATACATATTATTTCCGGGCCAAATAAAATGAAGTGGCGGGCCACATCTGGCCCCCGGGCCTTTGAGTTTGACACCAGTGATTTAGGAGTTCCTCCGACCATACTCTCTGATTGGTCAAGAGCCCCTCACGTGACTACAGGGCACCATTTTGAGGCCAACTTTGAAACCGAATTGGCCAGACACTCTACACACGGCTATATGAAAGAACAGACTGTTTAGTCTTGCCTAAAACACGATAATAACACGTTAATTACATGCGTCCTGACTCCTTTTTGCCCTCGGTCCATTCCGTAGTATGGGAAATTAAATAGCGTTCAATAATGTTGAGACACAAACTCGAAAAAAGCAAGCAGAAATGCACAAAGAAAAGGGGACATTACGGAAATCTCAGATCCAAAGCCATGGGAAGTCATTCTCCCGACAAAACAACTATTTTATCTTTAAATGCCATGAGACGACATCTTTGGAGCAACTTTCTGCTGGCGCGCTTTGCCACTTGCAGAAAGAAGGAGCTTCGCTACTGCGTTTACGTTACGGTTGAGTGCATTCATTGTTACGTCTGGGTCACATTTTACTGCGCCGATTCGTTCTCCCAAGATGAAGCAGGAACTCTGGAGGCAAAGTGCAGGTAAGGAAATTATTCATCCCTCATAGAGCATTGAAAATACCAAAAGACAAGATACAAAACAAAAGGCAAAACTTAGCAAAGGAATCGTGAGCATAAAAGCATGAGTTGGATTCATGTTGTTGGTTGGGAAATGACCACGTCAATGGTCAAATCAACATCAGAACTAGAGATGTCAGATAATGGCTTTTTTAACGATATCCGATATTCCGATATTGTCCAACTTTTAATTACCGATACCGATATCAACCGATACCGATGTATACAGTCGTGGAATTAACACATTATTATGCATAATTTTGTTGTGATGCCCTGCTGGATGCATTAAACAATGTAACAAGGTTTTCCAAAATAAATGTGGCACTGCCATATTTATTATTGAAGTCACTAAGTGCATTATTTTTTTTAACATGCCTCAAAACAATAAGTGCAATACTTTTTCATAACATGGTCACTACTGCCTAGTTTTCTTGTTATATTCTTATTTTACTGTTATATTTTTATTCTCATTGTTACTTTTTAATTTTTATTCTTATTGCATTATTTTTCTATTTTGTTTCCATTTATACCCCCATTATTTACTTTTTACATTCGATCTCAATTCTGTACACTGCTGCTGGCATTTTAATTTTCCTGAGGGAACTCTCCTGAAGTAATCAATAAAGTACTATCTATCTATCTATCCAAACAGCAGCTTGGAATTTGGGACATGCTCTCCTTGAGAGACACTATGAGGAGGTTGAGGTGGGCGGGGTTGGGGTGGGTGGGGGTAGCGGGGGGTTATATTGTAGCGTCCTGGAAGAGTTAGTACTGCTAGGGATTCTGGGTATTTGTTCTGTTATGTTTATGTTGTGTTACGGTGCGGATGTTCTCCCGAAATGTGTTTGTCATTCTTGTTTGGTGTAGGTTCACAGTGTGGCACATATTTGTAACAGTGTTAAAGTTGTTTATACGGCCACCCTCAGTGTGACCTGTATGGCTGTTGACCAAGTATGCCTTGCATTAATTCGTGATGAGAACAGCCGTTAGATATTATGTGACTCGGACGGCACGCACGCAAAGGAAATGCCTTAAAGGTTTATTGGCACTCTGTACCTCTCCCTACGTCCGTGTGCACAGCGGCGTTTTAAAACGTCATACATTTCACTTTTAGAAACCGATACCGATAATTATCAAACCGATACCGATCATTTCCGATATTACATTTTAAAGCATTTATATTATCGGACATCCCTAGTCAGAACCCAACATTGGTAAACGTCGTCAAAAAGCATGTTGTTTCAACGTTATGTTTGAGTTGCTCAACACCAGGACCTAATTCAACAAGTTCATAATGCTTTAATGTCTTGTGCCTGCTGGGTAAGTTAATGAACTATTGTAGCCACTAAGTGTAGTAAAAAAACAAACACATTTACCACTACACTTCAACATAAAGACAGCATAAGTCTATTCAGACAGTTAATATTAAATAAGTTAATGTTTTTCATACTGACATTGTAACGGTTTTGGACTTCTGTTGTTTTTTTCCCCTTTGTGTGGCGTTTAAGTTCCTGTCCAGTTCTCTTATTACGTCGTAGTCACTTCCCCTGTATGTCCACTGAGTACTGGCTCCCACACCTGGCATTGATTGGCAATCGGGACACACCTGTACACCTATTTCTACCTATCGCTCTGCTTACTGCCTGGTGCGTGTTGCTCAAACGAAGTTCCGTGTCTTGCCCAGTTATGTTTGCACTCGCCTTCTTTTGTTCTCTCTCACTCCTGTTGGCGTGTTCGCCCGCTCCCTCGTGTGAGTGTGTTTGCTTTTGTCACGTCGCTAAAGCTGCATCCACGCTCTTTTTATTTTATTTTATTTTTTTAAATTAATCAATCCAACAAAATTATACACAATAATACCATAATAATACAATTCCAATTCCAAAACCAAACCTGGCCCAGCAACATTCAGAATAGCAATCAACAGCAATTGAGAGGAAACACATGACAGAAAACAATCCAAAAGTAGTCAAACAAAAATGAATAATATCAACAACAGTATCAATATTAATAAGAATTCCAACGTAGCAGTGATTAGAAATCCCTCATTGACATTATCATCACAGCCATTTATAAAAAATGAACAATAGTGTCATAGCGGCTTACACTTACACATCACATCTAAGAGTATTTTTATATTAAATAAGGTACAATATGTGTTAGATTATAGGGCAATGCGTATATTGTATTGTGCACTTATATTGCCATATATCAGCTACTGCGTGGAAGTGTGGGGGAACACATATAAGAGTAACATAAAGGCATTGTATCAACTACAGAAAAGAGCTATAAGGATTATACATAAAGCAGATTATCTAGAACACACTAACATATTATTTATTAATCCTGGTTTATTGAAACTACAGAAACTAGTAAAGTTACAGACATTAAGTGTTATGTTTAAGGCTAAAAGTAAAACATTACCAGCAAATTTACAGAAAATATTTGTCATCACTTCTGAGAATGAAGAGCATCGAAGAAAAGGTAATTTCCAACATCAGTATTCAAGGACAACTTTAAAACAAATGTGTATATCAGTGGTGGGGGTTGAACTATGGAATTCTCTTTACAATGAGATAAAAGATTGTAGAAATATATTCCAATTGAAAAAAATATATAAAGACAGAAAAATAAGATCGTATGGACAGCCGTAAGTGTTTACATTTTGCTTTATATTTATTATTTTACTTATTTTTTGTCTGGTTTTGTATTTGTTTTGTATCATCCCGTGAGGTGTATTTTACGTTTTTTGTTTGGTTTGTACTTCATGAAGTTTTGCACTTGTTTTTTTTTTGTGTGTTTTTTGTTTGTTTTCATTATATTTGAATGTATTTGTTTGGTTTGTATGCTTGTGAATTTTCAAACAGCTAAAATTATGCACAAAGCAAACTATAACCTGCTACCCAAGAATATACAACAATTCTTCTCAAAAAAAGAGGAGAAATATAATCTTAGAGAAAAACGTAATTTAAAACATTTGTTTGCACGTACAACACTTAAGACCTTCAGTATATCAGTATGTGGAATTCAATTATGGAATGGATTAAGCAAAGCAATCAAACAATGTACTAATATGATACACTTCAAGAAACTCTTCAAACTTAAAGTGTTTACAAAGTACAAAGAAGAAGAACCATGACAAACATTCTCAATGTATTTCATCCATCCATTCATTCATTCTTAAAGTAATCTTACTTATCTCATCATATGAAATATGACTTACTTCACCAATTATTATTATCGAATTCTTACTATTATTTATTTATTTATTTTTATTGTGATTACTTATGGAGTTTATTGTGAATAAATTGTGAACAGGAAGTGAACAAAACGTTTTGCAACTGTTATGTAAAGAAAAGGGGTAGGATTAAATAAGCTCTGCTTCTTCCTACTCCTTTTCGAACATGTTGAAAAGAGAAACTGGAAATTGTGATGTATCATGTTGTATGCTTGCATGTTCGAAATAAACTCAAACTCAACTCAACTCAATCTGGGCTATCCATTAAGTAAGACTACTTATTATGTTGAAGGGGGCAGGATATATAAGATTTTCTTCATCCTGTTCCTTTTCAAGCGTAGGCGTGTAAATATGCATTTAGTTGCTAAAGTTTAATTGTCTATTTATCAAAAATGCACATCAATAAAGGAACAAAAATAAAATGAAAAAATAAATAAAAACATCTCGTAAGCTTGACAACACATTGTGTCCAATATTTTCCACAAAATTAAAATAAGTCATATTTTAGGTTCATTTAATAGTCAAAACAAATTTAGAATTTGGAATTAAATAATTTAATTAAATAATAATTACATAATCCACGCTCTTGACACTATCATTGTTCTCCCTTTGAGTAGTTTGACTTGAATAAACCTTTTTTTTAACATTACACAAAACAAATGAACAAAAGTACGTAATCTTTTTGCTGATATTGTATCAGATAAATATCAACATCAACCGATACTCAAGGCTGCAATATTGATATTGTATCGGAAGTGGAAAAAAATGGTATTGGAACACCTTAACACAGGGGTGTCCAAACTTTTTCCACTGAGGGCCGCACACGGAAAAATTTAAGAATGCGGGGGCCATTTTTATATTTTTCATTTTCAAACCTTAATAAAATATATGGATTTTTTTTTTTAACCTTTAGGGCTCCGGGGACTATAAAGGGTCTCAGTCATTAAACTGTTAAAAATAAGTCAAATTATTGTTATTATTTTTCATTTAACACTTACAGTAAATCTCTATATCAACTTGAGGTTGATATAAAGTAAAAAAAAAAGGTTTTCTGTCAAAGACAACTTTGTTTTTTTTATAGTAAAACTGAAATATGCAGTATTTAGTAATTAGAACCTTAAAAGATCAATAATGCAGGACACCATTGATTTTAAGTCTTTAATATTTTTGAGTAATCACAGTGAAAAGTTAAATAAAATCCTGCTAAATATATATGGGATCCAAAAGGTCCCCTGCTCATAAAGTGATATTTTTATTAGTTTTTTTTTACTTTTAACACTTAAATTACGAGATCAACTTCAGATATATCTGTCGATTTTACGTTTGAACTATTATTTTGTTTGATTTATGCTCTTTTGTCAAATAAAACTTGGATGTTTTTATATGGCAACCACACAATATATGCAATATTTTTTCCACATAAAACATTTTAAAGTGATATTTTTTAAGTAATAATTCATTATAACATAGATGTTTAGTCTTTTTTTTTTTCAGCAATGGCAAAAAAAAATAAAATAAACAAAGACAAAAGAAAAAAAACAGCCTGCATGGCAGCTTTGTGTCAACATTGCAACTTTTTCTTGTTAGATTTCACCTCATTCCACTTTTTTAAAATGTTTTTTTTAATTTTTGCAATATTATCAATTTTGCAATTTTTGCAGAATGTGTAGCGGGCCGGTAAACAATTAGCTGCGGGCCGCAAATGGCCCCCGGGCCGCACTTTGGACACCCCTGCCTTAACAGCAACGACACCTGAACTTGTAAATACTGCCTTGACTTGTTGTATTCATAAAAACAGACGCCATTTGTATATGTGTGTGTGTGTATATATTTAAATATATATATATATATATATATATATATATATATATATATATATATATATATATATATATATCTTTATATATAAATATGCATAATGAGAGTGAAAGGTTCAGGTGAAGGTAATACATGCAAACATCTTAAAGACTTTGATGCATCTCTCACCCTCTGTTTTTGATTTAACGCAAACAACAAAGGAAGTACAACCGCAACACCCTCAATTATTAATGCAATCCCTGCAGGATGGAATTAAACATTCACCACAGAGGTCAAAAAGTTGGAGAGTGATACTCTAACTCCAGCAGCTGATTTTAAAAAAATAATAGCACAAAAAAAATAAAAGTGTTGGCGAAGACAAAGAGGAGTAAGCATGCAGCCTGGAAGGTGCAGACTTATTTATAGTTCACTACACGCTGCGAGGCCACGCGGACACTTTATGCGCGCCATCAAGGTCCGACGCATAAAACGTGAAAAGTTCATCTCAGCTCTGAAGTCGTGAGGTTGTTACCTTTACAACAGGCGGAGATGGAAGACCCATAGACCCTTTTTTTTTTTTTTTACTATCCAACTTGAAAAACACGGGCGAGTACAAGAGCCATAAAAGACTACATCCGCTATATGGGTCAATTTTCCTGATTGATGTTTTCCTGCGGAGATTTATTGCAGCTTGTTTATTCAAAAGAGGCCTTGATTTCATTGGGGTCGTTGTGGAATGTGACCGTGCACACGGCCTGCAGCTCTTCCACTTCTTTGGGATTCTACTTGGCTATCCTGGAGGTAAAAAAATAAATAAACAAAATAAAAAAAAGCGGATATTGGAGGCAACCGGAGGGTGTGTGGGTCAAACGCGACGAGCGGTTGTAATGATTTCTGTGAGTCGGTGTCAAACGAAGAAGAAGGAAAAACAGGATCAGCTTTAATAAGGCATGTTGTTGTGAAACTAGTTATTGATTTTTACCGTGGCAGCTTGTGGGCCGCTGACCCGCGCTGGAACCAGACTCCCTCGCCAAAAGCTAAATTGAGCCGTGTACAAGTCGCCTGTGTCGCTGAAGACCCCGGCCAATTTATTTCTATCAGCTGGACCCCCTCCCCAACTACCTCTCTGGAGATGTGGAATTTCACCTCAATGGATCCACCACTTGAAGATCCTGACACACAATTCCCTGCTTTTTTTCACATCTTTGGCGTGACCACGCCATCTTCCCTCCTTCAGTTTTTGAGGTTCCGAGCTTGCCAATGAGGGCCGGCTTGTCGCATAAACACTTCATGCCACAGGTGTCAAACTCAATGCATGATTTAATGTGGCCCGCTATATAATTTGATGTGGGCCAATACATTATTTAATGTGGCTTGCCACATTTGTGTGGCCTGCAAACGGCTGAAAACAATAAAGCATTTTCTGGCTAAATGTACCGTATTTTCCGGACTATAAGGCGCACTTAAAGGCCTACTGAAAAGAAATGTTTTTATTTAAACGGGAATAGCAGATCCATTCTATGTGTCATACTTGATCATTTCGCGATATTGCAATATTTTTGCTAAAAGAATTTAGTAGAGAACATTGACGATAAAGTTCGCAACTTTTGGTCGCTGATAAAAAAAGCCTTGCCTGTACCGGAAGTAGCGTGACGTCACAGGTTGAAGGGCTCCTCACATTTCCCCATTGTTTACACCAGCAGCGAGAGCGATTCGGACCGAGAAAGCGACGATTACCCCATTAGTTTGAGCCAGGATGAAAGATTCGTGGATGAGGAACATGAGAGTGAAGGACTAGAATGCAGTGCAAGACACATCTTTTTTCGCTCTGACCGTAACTTAGGTACAAGCTGGCTCATTGGATTCCACACTTTCTCCTTTTTCTATTGTGGATCACGGATTTGTATTTTAAACCACCTCGGATACTATATCCTCTTGAAAATGAAAGTCGAGAACGCGAAATGGACATTCACAGTGACTTTTATCTCCACGACAATACATCGGCGAAGCACTTTAGCTAAGGAGCTAACGTGATAGCATCGGGCTTAAATGCAGATAGAAACAAAAGAAATAAACCCCTGACTGGAAGAATAGACTGAAAATCAACAATACTATTAAACCATGGACCTGTAAATACACGGTTAATGCTTTCCAGCTTGGCGAAGCTTAACAATGCTGTTGCTAACGACGCCATTGAAGCTAACTTAGCAACGGGACCTCACAGAGCTATGATAAAAACATTAGCGCTCCACCTACGCCAGCCAGCCCTCATCTGCTCATCAACACCCGTGTTCACCTGCGTTCCAGCGATCGACGGAAGGACAAAGGACTTCACCCGATCATTCGTGCGGTCGGCGGCTAGCGTCGGTTAGCGCGTCTGCTATCCAAGTCAAAGTCCTCCTGGTTGTGTTGCTACAGCCAGCCGCTAATACACCGATCCCACCTACAACTTTCTTCTTTGCAGTCTTCATTGTTCATTAAACAAATTGCAAAAGATTCACCAACACAGATGTCCAGAATACTGTGGAATTTTGAGATGAAAACAGAGCTTTTTTGTATTGGATTCAATGGTGTCCGAATACTTCCGTTTAACTATTGACGTCACGCGCATACGTCATCATACATAGACGTTTTCAACCGGAAGTTTAGCGGCAAATTTAAAATTGCACTTTATAAGTTAAACCGGCCGTATTGGCATGTGTTGCAATGTTAAGATTTCATCATTGATCAGACTGCGTGGTCGATGATAGTGGGTTTCAGTAGGCCTTTAAAATTATTTTTTCCCCCTCAAAACTCTACAGTGCGCCTTATATCCTGGTGCGCCTAATGTACGGAATAATTATGGTTTTGATTACCGACCTCGAAGCTATTTTATTTGGTACATGGTGTAATGATTCCTTAAAATGTTCCAGTTCCATTCACACATTTAAAAAAACACTTTAAGACCAATGTCTTGGAAAAATATATCACTCTTGAATCAACACTCTAGTTAATACTATGATCGATGTTAATTACAAACTAAATGTGGGATATGAATAATAATGGAAGTATAATTGTTTGTATATAGTTTATTATTACTACCAATGTTTAACCAAAATATGTACAGGGATATTTCACATGTCTTTACTGTGTATATATTTGAACAGTCTTTATGTTGTGTACAAGGTGTATTTATAATATGTTGTGCAAAGGAAATGTCATATTTTTAGGAAGCTCATCTTGTATTTGACATTGTTTATAGGGTTAGGCGCAATAAGTGTTCAACTTAAGCCTAAACCCTTTCAGTCTGCAACATTTTCAATTTATGAATGCAAAACAGTTTATGTAAAACTGTATATTTTGATGACCACTGACCGAAGAAATAATAAACTAAAAAAAAAACAACAATGATAAGTGTGACCAGTAGATGGCAGTCAAACATAAGAGATACGCGTAGACTGCACTATGATGGCGATATGACTCAAGTAAACAAAACCAATATTTTATATGTTCCATTGAAAATATAGAACATTACACATGGCGGTCAAAAATCTATCAAAATGTTTTAGTACAATTTTGGTAAGCTATTAAGCCACACCGCTTGATGTACTTCAACATACGAGTATTATTATGGTGTGTGTATAATGTAAGACATTATCTGGCGTTTTGTTTCGCAATATTATGCAAAAGAAACTTGTCTTACCTTCTGGTACCTGCTGATCTGTATTTGGGATCTGCATAAATCCTAAAAAAATTGCGCGCATCCGCCTTTGTAGTCCGTGCCGACATTGTAGTCAATAAGCTTCTTCTTTTTCTCTATGTTCTTGTTATGGGACATTCATCTTCCGCTGTTGCCATTTCTAATATTAAGTAGTGTAAAGTTTTTACTTATATCTGTCAGTAAACTCGCCATGAAAGCGCTAAAACATACCGGTGTAGTGAGTTTACATTATTCACCCAAGGAACTTTAGTTATTAGAATTACGGTCGGACGTTTTTTCACGGGACACATTTCCTGTGTTGTTGTTTCCGGATGAGGAGATGCTGCTCCGTTATTGATTGAAGTTAAGTCTGAATGTCATTAAAACAGTTAGCTCCATCTTTTGACACTTCTTCCACTCCCGTCCTTGCACGCTACACCGCTACAACAAAGATGACGGGGAGAAGACGCTGCCGAAGGTGAGGCACGTTAATAAGACCGCCCACAAAACGGCGCATCCGGACGCGACTGTCAGAAAGCGGCTTGAAGATGATCTGTAAAACATAATCCGTATGGTATGCAACATTTTGACCAAAGAACCACCACTACATGTTACGTAGACCACAAGGAAGTGTTTTCAATTTAGAAAAAAATATGACTCCTTTAATGCGCCTTATATATGACAAAGATCAACAATAGACATTCATCGGCAGTGCGCCTTATAATCCGGTGCGCCCTATGGTCCGGAAAATAAGGTATTTGTATTTTATATGATTCTTCAGATCCTTTTACAAAACACAAAACCAGTGAAGTTGGCACGTTGTGTAAATCGTAAATAAAAGCAGAACACAATACTTACATATTACATAATACAATACAGAATACTTCTTCCACACCTTCTTCACATGTTAGCACAGATTCAACTAGCAAGTGGATGTCACAGTTTGTTGCCGCGACAACAACCTTCAAGTCAATTTTAGGAAATATTTGCACTAGCAGTACAGAACGTCCCCACTTCCTGTTTGATCTGTCCATCTCACCATCGCAGTAGCCAAAAAGATTAGATGCACTTGGCAGCAGCACATCATTCACTGCACTGTTGTTGCAAACCTCAGTCACTCAATCACTGGCCACCAAATCCAAACACAACAGCAGATTGTTCAACCTGAACCTAAGGACTAAACACTTCATTTCCTCTTTAATGCAGAAAATGAAAGACTATCTGAGAATAATCTTCAGCCATATACAAGTTGTTCATAAATAAGCCCCCCCCCCCAAAAAAATATATATATGCTAAAAATGCTATATTTTGATTGCTGCAGGGTACACATTTCTGGAATTTCTTCAAAGTGGGAAAGACAAAGGCCGATGCTGTTCAACTATAATTATGTATTATTATGTAAGATTAGTCCTTTTGAAGCACTTAAAATATTGACCTAACATTTCTCAAGCACCTAACACAGAGAATAAATCTTAGATCATTAAGTATTTTCCTTTTTTTTAAATGTCAAAATGCTTCTACAATTCTGTGCAATTTTAGTATTGTTTTAATTCAGTTATTTTTAACGTTTAGTAATATAAATATATACATGTATATATACATACTGTATATACATATATACATGTATATACACACCCATATACATACACCATATACATATATACATGCATATATACACGTATATACATACATACATACATACATACACGTATATGCATACATATACAAAACCCAAAACCAGTGAAGTTGTGTAAATCGCAAATAAATAAAAAAAAGAATACAATGATTTGCAAATACTTTTCAACCTATATTCAATTGAATAGACTGTAAAGACAAGGTACTCAAAGTTCGAACTGGTAAACGTTATTTTTTGCAAATATTAGCTCATTTGGAATTTGATGCCTGCAACATGTTTCAAAAAAGCTGGCACAAGTGGCAAAAAAGACTGAGAAAGTTGAGGAATGCTCATCAAACACTTATTTGGAACATCCTACTGGTGAACAGGCTGCCATGTTTGGGTATAAAAGCAGCTTCCATGAAATGCTCAGTCGTTCACAAACAAGGATGGGGCGAGGGTCACCACTTTGTGAGCAAATTGTCAAAAAGTTTAAGAACAACATTTCTCAACGAGCTATTGCAAAGAATTTAGGGATTTCACCATCTATGGTCCGTAATATCATCAAAAGGTTCAGAGAATCTGGAGAAATCATTGTATGTAAGCGGCAAGGCCGAAAACCAACATTAAATGCCCATGACCTCCGATCCCTCAGGCGTTGCTGCATCAAAAACCGACATCAGTGTGTAAAGGATATCACCACATGGGCTCAGGAACACTTCAGAAACCCACTGTCAGTAACTACAGTTTGTCACTACATCTGTAAGTGCAAGTTAAAACTCTACTATGCAAAGCGAAAGCCATTTATCAACAACACCCAGGAACGCCGCCGGCTTCGCTGGGCCCAAGCTCATCTAAGATGGACTGATGCATTTTGACATCAGGTTTACAGTGGGATGAGGGCCCTTCAGGAGTCTCATAATAATATTTGAGGCTACACTGCTAGTAATGAGAAAAAGTAGACATGCTAATATGCATTAGCTATGCAGAACTATGTCTCCACAGTCTCCTTTTTGCTACACTTTGCCCTCAGCGCGTGTCTCGGATAAAATGTTAAAACACGCTGAGAAGTGAATACCTTTTCCCCACCATTGTTGATGTGGTTTCGCAATAAAATTCTGAAGTGGAAGAAAAACAAATGATCATTTTGCATCATTTTCATTTTGGTTCCTTACCACATTCCCATTTGAACTGCAGTTACCGAGGCAAGTAGCACAATTACATTGACACCTCGGTTTTCGTACGGCCCAACTTTATCGGTATTCAATGAAAATGTTCGCCCCATATTTCTAATTTTCGTAAGGCCAGCTAATATCGCACACATTAAACTAATACGTTTGCCTGCGCCTCTCTCCCGAACCACAAAATGTACGCAATTAGTGACTCAATGTGAGTTTGGGCTTCTTTTTTTTTGTTGTATGGCTGCAAAGTAAGCATCCAAGGGGCCAAATAAAGTTGTGAGTGAATTAAAAAAAAAATTCACTGTCTATGGAGGTTAATTTGTGTCCTTGTAAGCTTTTTTTTGGACACTGAATTTATGTAACTGAATTTTTTTCATTTGAATTTTGTGAAATTAATTTTTTTTACATCAAATTATGCTGACAATTTCATTGAAAAAAAAATCGATTTATACAAATTTAGTGTAAAAAATTAATTGTTAAAAATGTGACTGTATAAAAATTCAGTGTAAAAAATGTATTGTTGAAAAAGTGTATAAAAATTGTTAAAACATTCAATGTATAAAAATTCAGTGTAAAAAGTATATACAAATTAAGTAAATAAAAAAATGCAGTGTTTAGAAATTAAGTGCATAAAAATTCAGTGTAAAAAATGTTGCTGCTTTAAAATGCAAGACTCACTTACGGTAGATTAAGACAGAAGCAATCGATCCTGTCACATAAACTGGCTTGTTTTCAGAGCAAAAGAGCCTGATAGTGAGTGTCAGAAGCAGGCGGAATTCTACAGCAAAGTGCTGCAGAACAGTGATATTACAGTATCGAATATGTGGGTGTTGTTTACCCCTTGCGTTCATGTTTCGCTTTGTTTGTTGCATTTCTGTTGCTCTTGCTCGATTATAAAAAATGTTGATCAACGAGGTAGACTGCAGGAGCACAACGCATATTCTCAACATGCAGTGTTTTATTGTTAATAATTTATTTTGTATATCCCACATTGTATATTTGATTAACATTCTGCATAATTCAGTAAAATAACTGAAGTTCATTCCGTTTTTTGGGATGGTCTGTTTTGTTTTTTACTCAAAAAGACACTCAAATGTACAAGAACATACAGTATGTTTGATTTACAATATTAACTATGAACAATAAAACACTGAATATTTAAAATACATGAAAGTTGCTCCTCTACTGCAGACCACCTCCTTGATCGACATCTTTTATAATCAAGCAAGAGCGACAAAATGCAACAAACACAGTGAAAAATAAAAGCAAAAAGATAAAAAACACCCATTTATTCGATATAATGTCACTGTTCCTATGGTCACCGTAGTATGTTCATCTGTTAATGACCAAACGTTGTCTTGTAAACAACGAGCTTACGCTTAAAATTTGTATACACTGAATTTCAACCCACTGATTTTTTTTCAATGAAATTGTCAGCATAATTTGATGTAAAAACATTCAGTTACTAAAATTAAAATGCAAGTTATATCAATTTAGTGTACCAAAAAAAAAGACACAAATTAACCTCCATATCTGTCTTATTGTATTTACTTTGTATGTATTTACTTATTTTTACAGTGTTTTTTGCACTCAAAACTATAAAATGTGTTGTGCGTCATAATTTGTTCGGTGTTTAAACTCAAATAATTGAATTCACCCTTTTTCTTTTTTTTTTTTTTAAAGGAAAAAAGGGGAAATATCTTAGGAATTTTTTAAAAAAACGTTTATGCATGTTAAATACTTAAAAATATGGAATTAATTAAGCAGATAAGTCAGACAGTATACTAACACAATAGGGAAAGGATTCATATGGCCCCATTCCTGGGTGGATCTCGCATGGGAGGAAGGTGCAGTCTGCTGGAAATGATGGAAAGTGCCACTCTACATAGCAACTGACGCTGAAGTTGGAAATGCCACAAAACACATTATACGATATTCAACACTCTACTGCCGTCTGGCAGCTAAAGTGGATAGTGCACCCTGTAATTCGTCACCTTTCATGTGTCAGGTAAAATGCGACAATATGGGGCCATATAAATCCCCTTCCTACTTGATGAATATCAGGAAAGTGTTCAAAACTAAAGTTTAATTTCCCAATGGAAACCTTAATGAAAAAGTATTCATCTCATGTGAATCACAACTTTTAACCAACTATTATTCATTATTATCATCATTTAGTTTTAACCAATTTTTAAACAATTATTTATTTATGAAAACTTTGATTATGTATTCATTTAATTGTTTGTGTCACAAATTGAGGACAGGAAGTGAATAGATTTGTTAGAAATTGCTATGAAGTAGAAAAGGGGAACGAATAAATAAGCTCTGCTTCCTCCTACTTTTTTTTAACTGGTTGTATTGAAAAACTGTAAACATGTCATCATAATTTACAATAAAAACAGAGGTAAAACTATTTTTGAGAGTTCATTTTAAACATCTGCAGGAAAAACATTTCTAGCGATCCAGCACAAACTACTTCAATAGAAACTGTTAGAGAAAACTAATAGAGACTGTTTTTGCTTGAGAAGAGAAAGGAGTTTATGTGGAAAGACGCCATATCACAGGTCACTCCAGTTAAAATGTGTAATAAAGGAAGGAAACAACACACACACAAAATCATTCAAGGTCACACTCGCTGCTTCCCCCAGACAACATCTGAGCGCACAACGCTGCGGCGCATTCATAGCTCAGACCAATTTAGGCAGAGGAATCAATATGGCTGAAATATTGGCTTTTTATGACTTGCTACATATAGCTGCGGGGCCATGTGACGGGAGTAATGTGCTCACTGCCATTTGATTTAAAACTGCCAGAGACCAAGTGAAAGTGAGGAATAGAACCAATCAAAACAACACATTTGTTGGCGTTATTGTTACGATATCATTTTTGGGTAATGACTCTCCATTATCAAAATGTTATTAAAATACAGTGTATGCAACATTATTTGTGTATCAAATTTATACGGGCTTGTTTTTTTCATACCATTATACAATTATAATCATATGTCAAAATATAACAGAATACATGTATATAGTTCATAATTATTTAACTATTTGCTATATTTTAGTCAGGCTTCAAACACCAATAATAAAAACATTATTATTGATACCATCAATATTAATAATTATTTACATATTTTTTTCTACTACACCCTGCAGTTTTGACGCACTGCACACCACACTTTTCAGCCAAGATAGAAAAAAACAAGCATTTCCTAATCCCTAAAATCGTTATCTTTAAAGACCAAAAAAAAGCTAAAAAAATAACTGTATCATGAGGCATTTTTCACATTTATATGTTTACATGGTATTGTGGAGGGAGATGGGGCCAGCGCTGCCTGCAGGAGGAAAGGTCACCGCCTCTGTCTATGGTGCTGAGGACAGAGCACCATCAGACGGGGGCGTGGCAGTGCTGACGCCGAGACACAGCTGGCAGGTGATTAGATTTCACAGGTGGTACGTGTTAATCTAATCATCTGTTGTCTTTAACAGTAAGCGGCCGGGAGCAGGAGGGGGAGAGGATACGGACGTGACTGAAAAGTCACGTTCTGCGGGAGAAAGACTTGGAGAAAAATCTATGCACATTAAAAACTTTGTTCAACTTTGCACGTCTGGCTCCTGTGAAGTGTCTGTCAGTGGGACCGCTAGGAAGCGACTTCCACAGGTATGTTTAAGTGGGGATTAAATCAACAATAAGAAACATTATCATTAGTCAAAAGTATTTTTTACATCCTTAACCTTAAAAACAAAACATATATAGATATATAACAAAACAATGATCAATTTTTTTACAGGGCTGTCAAAATTAACGAGGTAACTCATGTGATTAATCACAAAAATATATCGAATTAATAATGTACACACTTAAATTATTAATGCTATTTATTTTCACCTTAACCGCTATAAGGTCTGTGATCAGGTCAATACATAAGTCGGTACAAAAATGAGTAAGGAGCTGGCAAATTTCACTACAAAATACATCCTGAAAGAACTTTAGATAAAACAGTTACCAAGTTTTGTGAAATTAAATGACATGCATTCAAGTAAAATATTAAAAGATGTTGCTGGATTTGACATTCTGACAATAAAATTGCATTTGTGTCCAAATATTGGGGTCTTTTCCTAGGCATACATTAATTATGCACCTGTTAATCACCTGTGTGTGATTAATCATTAAGCCAAATTCCAAAATGTGATTAATCAGATTTAAAAAAAATATAATTTGACAACCTTAATTTTGACATGTATTTATTTATTTGGAATGTTCTAGTGGGGCTTAAAGCGACAATAAGAAACATTAGTATTATTCTTAATATTAGTATTGTTGTTACTATTACCAACAATAATAATACTTGCAATTTGTAAATACCTCTTCTTCAAAAAAACCAAAACAGTATAAAATATATTTTTAACATTTATATATGTATGTATATATTATTTATTATGTTTCAGTGGGTCTTAAAGTGACAATAAAAACATAATTATTATTAATATTAATATTATTACCATCAATAATAATAGTTGCAATGTGTACATACAAACCCCGTTTCCATATGAGTTGGGAAATTGTGTTAGATGTAAATATAAAAGGAATACAATGATTTGCAAATCATTTTCAACCCATATTCAGTTGAATATGCTACAAAGACAACATATTTATTTGCAAATAATCATTAACTTTAGAATTTGATGCCAGCAACACGTGACGAAGAAGTTGGGAAAGATGGCAATAAATACTGATTTTTTTACAGTAAAATTACAGGGACTAAGCTGCCTGTTTTTTTATTTAAAAAAAATACAGATTTAATTCACATTGTACATAAAAAAAATCTAATAATCAACTGCATAGGAAATTATGTAATACAAAGCCCAAAACTAGTGAAGCACGTACGAATATGCATGAAAACAGTCCTCCAGACATCACACATGGGACGCTTTAGTACAGGGGTGTCAAACGTACGGCCCGAGGGCCGGATCAGGCCCGCGAACAGGTTTTATCCGGCCCGCGGGATGAGTTTGCTAAGTATAAAAATGAACCTGAAATTTTTGAATGAAAGAAACAGCTGTTCTGAATGTGTCCACTAGATGGCACAATAGCAATTCTTTGTATCTTTGTAGATGATGCTACATATGTACAAAATAAACCTCATGATGTTAGTACATCAGTCGAGGAAAATGATCAAACTGCGTAAACAACATCTTGTAATTTCATTTTGATATAATTGTTTTATCTTGATAGATTGAAAATGAACACCAATGAGTTGACTGATGAACATTATCACATAATTTATTCAGAAAATATAAATAACGACAAAAAAAGTATATATACTATTAACCGCAACAGGTAATTGTAAAAAAAACAACAACTTTATGATTTGTACAATTTCAGAATGTGCTTGTTCTATTTTTAAACAAATAAAACAATCTGAAGTTGTCTTTATTTTTAAGTTATCGTGCCGTGATTTTACCAGTCCGGCCCACTTGGGAGTAGCTTTTTCTCCATGTGGCCCCCCATCTAAAATGAGTTTGACACCCCTGCTTTAGTAAGTATGAATAGTTTGTTATATTGTTAAATTTACAAACGTTGCTAGGATGGATGAATGAGGAATCCATACGAGCAAACGCTACGGCTAAAAGACGAAATGGCCCTTCTACTTCCGGTTAAAAGTACTAATGGGAAGGACACTGCAGCACCTGCAGTGAGAGAACTCGTCCAAAAGATGGCACCATAGCACAAACAATAACACACATTTTCAGTGTATTTGCTTGTATTAAAAAAAACAACCAAAAAAAACAATTTTCATGATGGCCGGCAGCGGAGAAAAAGAAAAAAAATAGCCATATTGTTTTGTAAGCCGCGGGGTTCAAAGCGTAAGAAAAAAGTAGGGGCTTATAGTTGGACTTTACAGTATGTATAGTTCTGGACCTAAAAATGATGACTACAGGTAAAGTTACCCCCACAATAGACACAATAGTGATTTTAGACTTGTTTTCTGACGAGTTTGAACACATTTTGGAACACCATCTTTTAGCTTCAAAACATGGCCGGGTCTGCATCAGCCTGCTGACCTCCCCTACAGAAGACTGGAGGCAATTTCATATTGTGTAGTATGTGTATTGGTAGCATCTTCATCCCGAATCACCATATTTTTGCGCAGAATTTGAAGGAATGATGAAATATGTCTGCCAGATGCATTGTTGCAGGCTATATTAAAATAAAAAGCTAAATTTTAAGTAAAATTCTGGCCTGTTTTTACAGTAACAATACATTTATAATAATATGCTGTAAAAAAACAAACAGAAAAAACACACCTTACATTTTACCGTAAAATTATGGGGACTAAGCTGCCTGTTTTTTATTTTAAAAAATACAGATTTACTTCACATTGTACATTAAAAAAATCTAATCAACTGCATAGGAAATTATGTAATACAAAGCCCAAAACCAGTGAAGTTGGCATGTTGTGTAAACCGTGAATAAAAACAGAATACCATTATTTGCAAATCCTTTTCAACTTATTTGTGAATCAGGGCACCCACCTCTTCCCAATTAGCCTGTTCACCTGTGGGATGTTCCAAATAAGTGTTTGATGAGCATTCCTCAACTTTCTCAGTCTTTCCTGCCACTTGTGCCAGCTTTTTTGAAACATGTTGCAGGCACCAAATTCCAAATGAGCTAATATTTGCAAAAAATAAAGTTCACCAGTTCGATTTATATTTATACCATGAATTGATTAACGTGGACCCCGATATAAACACGTTGAAAAACTTATCCGGGTGTTACCATTTAGTGGTCAATTGTACGGAATATGTACTGTACTGTGCGATCTACTAATAAAAGTCTCAATCAATCAAACGTTAAAGGCCTACTGAAATGAAATGTTTTTATTTAAACGGGGATAACAGATCCTTTCTATGTGTCATACTTGATCATTTTGCGATATTGCCATATTTTTGCTGAAAGGATTTAGTAGAGAACAACGACGATAAAGATCGCAACTTTTGGTATCTGATAAAAAAAAAAGCCTTGCCCCTACCAGAAGTAGCGTGACGTAGTCAGTTGACAGGCTCCTCACATTTTCCCATTGTTTTCAATGCAGCTAGAGCGATTCGGACCGAGAAAGCGACGATTACCCCATTAATTTGAGCGAGGATGAAAGATTCGTGGATGAGGAACGTTAGAGTGAAGGACTAGAATGCAGTGCAAGACATATCTTGTTTCGCTCTGACCGTAACTTAGGTACAAGCCGGCTCATTGGATTCCACACTCTCTCCTTTTTCTATTGTGGAATAACGGATTTGTATTTTAAACCACCTCGAATACTATATCCTCTTGAAAATGAGAGTCGAGAACGCGAAATGGACATTCACAGTGACTTTTATCTCCACGACAATACATCGATGAAACACTTTAGCTACGGAGCTAACATGATAGCATCGTGCTTAACTGCATATAGAAACAAAATAAATAAATCCCTGACTGGAAGGATAGACAGAAGATCAACAATACTATTAAACCCTGGACATGTAAATACACGGTTAATGCTTTCCAGCCTGGCGAAGGTTAACAATGCTGTTGCTAACGACGCCATTGAAGCTAACTTAGCAACCGGACCTCACAGAGCTATGCTAAAAACATTAGCTATCCACCTACGCCAGCCCTCATCTGCTCATCAACACCCGTGCTCACCTGCGTTCCAGCGATCGACGGTGCGACGAAGGACTTCACCTGATCACAGATGCGGTCGGCGAGATGGAGGAAGTTAAGGTGAGTTCGGCGGCTAGCGCGTCTGCTATCCATCTCTGTCCTCCTGGCTGTGTTGCTGTAGTCCGCCGCCAATACACCGATCCCACCTACAACTTTCTTCTTTGCAGTCTCCATTGTTCATTAAACAAATTGCAAAAGATTCACCAACACAGATGTCCAGAATACTGTGGAATTTTGAAATGAAAACAGAGCTTTTTTGTATTGGATTCAATGGGGTACCAATACTTCTATCAACCATTGACGTCACGCGCATACGTCATCATACATAGACGTTTTCAACCGGAAGTGTGGCGGGAAATTTAAAATTGCACTTTATAAGTTAACCCGGCTGTATTGGCATGTGTTGCAATGTTAAGATTTCATCATTGATATATAAACTATCAGACTGCATGGTCGGTAGTAGTGGGTTTCAGTAGGCCTTTAAGTATCTTGTCTTTGCAGTCTATTCAACTGAATATAGGTTGAAAAGGATTTGCAAATCATTGTATTCTGTTTTTATTTACGATTTATACAACGTGCCAACTTCACTGGTTTTGGAATATCATTCACTGTTCAATGCGACCTTTTGAGGTAAAACTTGCCTGTGATGACACCCCTAGTTTATACTAAGCAGGTATTTCATGTTGTTACTTAGTTAACAACATATAGCCTACTACTACTACTAAAAAGAGTCTCGTCAGCCATCCAGAGTGCAGAAGGAGAAAGGTTGGCCTACTGACCAGGAACCCCCCCCCCCCGGCAGCGTTACAGTCATTAATGCCCTCAATTTGCCTTAATGGCTTTCTCAATCCCGCGCCATTCCATCCGTCCTCACGCCAGACTGTATATTTTGCCTGTAATTAAACCATTCATCTTCAAAAGAAGCGATCAATGCGCTGCGGAATGGGCAGGACTACAATGCAGCACTGGCAGCTGTATGGGCTAACACACGTTTAGCTCAATAATGCATTGGAATAAATGCATGCTACAAAAAGTCAATAAGATCATAGGCTCAGCCTTCTCTAGAAGAGGCATACGCAAAAAAATCTATTTCAAATATATTGTATTATTACGCAAACTGATGGAGTGTCAAAGGGAGTATTTTCTAGCGAAAACTTAATATTGGATATCATGTTTTCTTTTGTATTACAAACACATGTTTGACTTGATTTGATTCATTTTCGACACAGGAGCGTGTTTTCAGAAATGCCATGTTGCAATCATGTTCCACGGGGCCCCGCCCACTGACCCCGCACAACACCTCCTGGATTTGGCCTGAGGATCAATAAGTAATTTTTGGGAGCTGATTAGTTTGCGGCAGGAAAGGTGCTCACTGTCGGATCTGTCCCGAGGATATAATCAAAACAGTAAAAAAAAAAAAAAAAAAAGTGGCAATATGGCTGCCGTTCGTCTGCGGTAATAGTACGGCTGCGTGAGACATGTTTTTAAAGAGGGTGATTATGGGCAATGGCGTGGAAGAGAGCAGCTGGAGGAAGAGGAATGGTGACGTTGGTTGCAAGAGTCTGAGCGTATAACATTTATTGGGATCTATTAGTACATTTAGAGTGTATCATAGCCTTAAATTAACGTGTAAATTGGTCTGCTGGTTTGGCATATTTGGTCCCAGTTCACATTACGTTCACATGATTACTCTGATTTGTGACCCAACGCAAACTCAGAAAACAACAAGGCCAGAGTGTTCACATTTTAAATAAATATCCAATCGGACAAAAGCCGCTTTTGGTTTCGCTCTTGATGAAACTTACTCTTACTCTTCATAGGAAAAAGAACAGTAGAGATTTTGCTTTAATGGATTTAAAACTGTCAACCATGAGAATGTGATGTTTTATTAAAAAAGTACCGTATTTTCCGGTATATAAGCCGCACCCACTAAATTTTAGAAGAAAAACATATTTTACCATCCATCCATCTTCTTCCGCTTATCCGAGGTCGGGTAGCGGGGGCAGCAGCCTAAGTAGGGAAGCCCAGACTTCCCTCCTCCCGGGGGATCCCTAGGCGTTCCCAGGCCAGCTGGGAGACATAGTCTTCCCAACGTGTCCTGGGTCTTCCCCGTGTGCTTCTTGCTGTTTTCGCAATTTTTGCAGGTGTTTTTTTTTCTTCAATATACCTATAGGGCCAATGACAAAGGAGTCAAGGGCCACAGATGGCCCCTGTGCCGCACTTTGAACACCCCTGCTGTAGAAGCTAAGCGTTTATGGCTACCATGGTACTAGCGCTGTACTATATTTGTCCATCCTACGGTCATATATGGGACGCGAGTCAGGTTACCTCAGCACCGGAAGTAGTACAATCAGCTGCTCACCTGGCGGGGTTTTCCTGTGTGATAACGAGTGGATAAACGGGGAAGTCCTTAATTAGCCTCTGCTTTGTTTTGTCATATATTACTGCCTTAGCACATGTCAATGTTTACTTTTGTAAATAAATCAACACAAAAAAAATCCGTACTTTGGAGCAATGTTCACGGAGTATTTGGCTTGGATGATGATAATGACGGCGAGTGTCCCAACAGAACCTTACAGTTTGTGGCGGACTTTCCAGCAGAACACCGCACAGCTGGAGAGAAAATGCAAGTCCTCGCATGCAGGAAGATGCGAGAAAATGTCCGATGCTTTGCAACAATCAGCCATAATGCATTGTTGCAGCTCCATGATTTATGAGCATGTCATGTGAGGCTGAAGAGAGAGAGGCTTGTTCAGGGGTCAAAATGCGTGCCTGTTTGCAAGTCTCTTATTCACTCTCCGGGTGGGGGTGTCACTGATGTCATATTAATTTTAATGCAGTTTTTTTTTCTAATATTTTCACGACCCCTGGGTTAGAGAGTTGGAGAAATGAGAGAATATCATTGCATGTAAATACAACACAGCAGCTTGTCGAGACAGTTCTCTTCTAATGAAACAAAAGTAGTTCAAATTTGACACACACTATTTTTTACCCTCGCTTTATATTGATTTTTTGCTCGTAGAGTTTACCATAACAGTTTTGAAGTAATCATGGAGCAGGGCGACATAAAAATCCAAGTAAGTGATGAGAATAATAGTTTTACACGTCTTTATCCACACCATCTATGCAGGGAAATGGGCTCCAGTTCTATAGATCAGTGGTCCCCAACCACCAGGCCGCGGCCCGGTACCGGTCCGTGGATCGATTGGTACCGGGCCGCACAAGAAATTAAATTAAAAAAAAAAATTTATATATATATATTATTTTTTTTTTATTAAATCAACATAAAAAACACAAGATACACTTACAATTAGTGCACCAACCCAAAAAACCTCCTTCCCCCATTTACACTCATTCACAATCATTCGCACAAAAGGGTTGTTTCTTTCCGTTATTAATATTTCTGGTTCCTACATTATATATCAATACAGATCAATACAGTCTGCAGGGATACAGTCCGTAAGCACGCATGATTGTATTTTTTAATGACAAAAAAATAAATATATATATATATATATATATATATATATATATATATATATATATATATATATATATATATATATATATGTGTACACACACATATACATATATATATATATATATACACACACATATACATACATATATATATATACACACACACACACACACACACACACACACACACACACACACACACACACACATATATATATATATATACACACATATATATTGTTATTAATTCTTCCCCACCCCCCGGTCCGTGGGACAAATTTTCAAGCGTTGACCGGTCCGCAGTTACAAAAAGGTTGGGGACCACTGCTGTAGATGACATCACACCAACAGGGGGCGCCATATCGAGTCTGGCCTACAGTTAAGTACTCAATCCTACAAATATTTACTTTGATATTATGGGAAATGACTGCCAGATTTATTTTCAGTAGCAAAAAACACAGAATGAGAACTTTGGTGAAGAGTTTCGCTGAAAAATTAGCTCAAGCTTTTAGCTCATTGGCTAGCACTCTCCACTCTCAATGCAGGGGCTGGACCAGGCTGGTAACATCAGTGCTGTGACTTGGATAAGAGTGAGGTTTGGGGGGTTAGTGTAACGTAGGCCAGCTGGTGCAGCAGTGCATTAATCAACCTGACTTCCTTGCAAGAGTAGGTGTTGTTACTGTTTACATCTGAACAAATACTAGTACCAAATCTGCATTTTTGGCATGGCGTCAGTGCTTTAGCGGTGCCCGAACTGATACTTAAGAAATGAAAAACACACTTAATAAAAAAAACAAAAACAATATCTTTATATTATTCTTACAGAATGTATTCAAGTTGAACAGACTAGTCATATAAATGTTTCTGTAATATAAGTCAAATGATGACCCAGTAATGAATTCAAAAATAGGAAAATAAATGTATGTAATAAGAGAAAAGAGATTTGGCAAGAGAATGTGCTAAAAACCCCAAAAACAAACCAACACTTGCTCGTGTTGTAATGTTGATGCTTATAATTCCAAGGGTTTGTGAATGCACCTCGCTCGCAGTGACCGGGACTGGTGCATAATGGGGAAGTGCTGTGTTGTTGTTGTTGTTGTTGTTGTTGTTGTGGCTGGCACTGTGGCTCTAGCGGTGTTGCGCGATGGTACTGCTGTTGGCGCATTAAGGTCGCCAATAAAGTAAAAAAAAAAAAAATAAAATAAAATAAGAGTGTCAAACTCTTCCTGCCTACAAGACGTCACTTGCACAATATCATCACAAGCACTTGTTGCAAATCGCTGAGTCTGCATTCATTTAGCACCCAAATGAAGCGCTTTTTCCCGGTCTGGTTACTACCATTTTCATCGGCACCGGTTCCACTTCATATACGAGTTTCGGTACCCATCCCTTATTAATAAGTCGCTCTAGCGAGCTGAGACTTACAGCTCGTTTGCTAGCGCTCTGCACTCTTAATCACATTGTGCCTTGGGCAGGATGCATTATGGGGACATCTGCAGAACGGTCCTTAAAGGAAAAATATTCATTTTTTCCCCCCATTAAATAAAAAATACAATACAATAATATATATAAAATGAATTGTTCATTCATTCATAATGCAAGATCACTATTCTTCACGATGGCGTCCATACATGTATTTAGATAGTGGCAGTCAGCATGTTTGTTAACAGTGTAAAAGTAGGGTGCAGGTTGTTGATATAAGATATATTTGCATGCGCGCAGCGACGCTATTGTGACCTAATTCAAACTAGCAGCCTCCCAAGTGGAGACAAACGGGAGGAAAAGTGGGTCAAATATATTTACAATTGTATATTTTTGTGTTTGACTTGCCTTCAGGGTACACCCCATCATGTGTGTTCTTGCAGACTGACAAACAGGAACTACCTTAAGATGCTGCCAATTAATGCCTCTATTCAAAGAACCACACTGTAGGTCTCCATAAGTAAATAACCACCGGGGATCCCGAATTAACTTGTCTGTAGACTTGGTGTCGTTTTTTATTTACCTCCACAAGATGGCAGTAGTTTTGAAGAATCATGAACGTTCAGCCTCCAGCAGCTTTATCTACCTCTGTATTCACATTAAAATGTTGTTCATCAGCAGTTGGTGTTACACTTGCTCACTGTTATTTTTATTTTTTTATTTTTTACAATTAACATTTTATTTCAAAACTGCCTTTTTGGACTTTCTAATGTGGAACATTTAAATACTTCATTCATGTAAATAAAATGGTAACTCAGTAATAAAAAAATAAAAAAAGGAAATTAAATCCACGTCAAATTGTCATAATTATTGCAGAAGAATCAGCAACAAAATAGAACAAAGAAACAAAAATGTATAATTGCTCATGGTGTAATGTTGATGTTCATAATTCCAGGGTTCATGAATGCACCAAAGTCAAACTCTTAATTAAAAACGCCTTTTAGGAACTTTTTATGTGGTCTTATGCATTATTTTCTTGTTGTATTTTTATTTATTTAAGTAAAAAGAATATTTAAAAATAATACATATGTTTCCCTTTCCAGTTTCTCATTCCCTCAAAATTATTATTAAAGTTAAATCATGCAGTTTCCCGTTATGTGTTTTCAAATTGCTTCTTCCCATTAACAACCTGTTCCTTTTCGCAGATCAGGCATATAGATCAAATATATTTAGAGAGCATTTACAGTACAGTGGAACCTTCATTTACAAACCCCTCAAATTTTTTTCCAAACACCAAAGGGACTTTTGTGTGAATGCGCATGCTGACTGTTCAGCTTGCCGTTGTTGTCGTGTTGTTTTGATAATAAAAATATTGTTCATCCATTAACCCCTTAAGTGTGTGGTGAGATATATATATATATATATATATATATATATATATATATATATATATATATATATATATATATATATATATATATATATATATATATATATATATATATATATATATATATATATATACCGCTTGTATTACTCTACACAAATGTATGTATTGTATATATGATTATGTACACTGTTAAAAAAAAATCTGTAGATTTTACAGTAAAAACCCTTACAACTTAATTGCTAAAATTTTGTGTGTTTTTTTACCGCATATACATGGAAAATGGAAAAACAGTAATACAGTTTTGATTGTAAAATCTACGGTAGTTGTGGTTTTTATGGTGTATTACTTAAATGGACTAACGACACCACAGTTTTGGTTTTAATTACGGTATAATGCTGGCGCCTGAGCTACCAGTTTATTACTGTAAAAATAATTTTTACATTGCACAATGGATAACTTGCTTGAAAATCGTAAGTCAAGCACATATTTAAGTACCTGATGATTAATATCTTGAACCCTTTTATTTTTTCCTTTTTTTCTTTTGTTATTGAGAAAAATATTTATGTATTTAATATTTGTTTGCTTACTATGGTATATTATTTATTTATTTGTTCACTGTTCTGTTACAGAGAACAAGGAAATTGGATAAAATTGATATGGTATGAAAAGCGGTAGGATTAAATAGGCTCTGCTCCTTCCTACTCCTTTCCGGATGTGCTGTAATGAAACAACTGGAATTGTGTGATGCATTACATTGTATCGTATGCATGTTCCAAATAAACTGATACTGAACTGAACGAAACTGAACCTTTTTTATTTTAGCAAAAGAGAATGTTTGGAATGTAATATTAGATCAAGTTTAAAACATATGACTTTGCTTGCAGTAAATCATACTTGCCAACCCTCCCGTTTTTAGCGGGAGACTCCCGGTATTCAACTCCTCTCCCGATAACCTCCCGGCAGAAATGTTCTCCCGACAAACTCCCGGTATTCAGCCGAAGCTGGAGGCCACGCCCCCTCCAGCTCAATGCGGACCTGAGTGGGGACAGCCTGTTCTCACCTCCGCTTTCCCACAATATAAACAGCTTGCCTGCCCAATGACGTCATAACATCTACGGCTTTTAGAGAGTAGAGTGCACAACTGCGCACACAACAAGGAGACGAAGCAGAAGAACGAGGAAGTTACAGACATGGCGACGCCGTCGACGAGCAAGATGAAGAAATACGCTTGCAAGTTCCAAAACGAATGGAAACAAGAATTTCAGTTCATCCAGTACAGTTTGAAGGGGAAGGGGTATGTAATTATGTTGCCTGTACATTATGTAGAACAGACTTCTCCATTGAAAACGGTGGCCGAAATGATATACTCATTCATGAACGGAGAAGTTAAACAGGACAATGCTGCCATCTACTGGATAGCCTCCAGAACACTGAACTTCAAGTATTTATTTTATTTATATGTATAATAAAAGAAATATATATATATATATATATATATATATATATATATATATATATATATATATATATATATATATATATATATATATATATATACATACATATATATATATACATATATATATACACATATACATATATATATATATACATATATATATACACATATACATATATATATATATATATATATATATATATATATATATATATATATATATATATATATATATATATGAAATACTTGAGCTGGTGAATTCTAGCTGTAAATATACTCTCCTCTTAACCACGCCCCCAACCACGCCCCCCCCACCTCCCGATATCGGAGGTCTCAAGGTTGGCAAGTATGCAGTAAATGTATATGTTTTGTCAAAATACATTTTTACATTTAGTTAGAAAACACACAAATTAGTTCCAGGCTTTCACAGGCCACATAAAATTATATGGCTGGCCAGATTTGGCCCCCGGGGCTTGAGTTTGACACCTGTGCATTATAGTGTCTTAAAAGTGTGCGTTTTTTTTGTATTTTTTACTAAAATATGGACTTTTGTCAAAGATATAACCAATAATTTATGTTTACATTGTTTCTTATGGGCAACTCCGCTTCACGATATGGACTTTTCGATTTACGAACCATGTTCAAGAACCAGTTAAGTTTGCAAAAAGAGGTTCCACTGTATGTTTAGATATTATATGCTGATTTCTATGTATACATTCTAGGATTGTCTGCAGCAGTACACTGTTGTATGTTTACTCTCTGCAGCACTGCCATTGTGTCAAAGCCATAATCAAGCTCATAAATTGGGTGAATGCTTAGCAGAGGGTTGGGCTCTGCTCGTCGCATATCATACTTCAATTTAAATCCTGGCGGCACATTGCAAATGATTTATAACCTGGTCGTTCAAAATCAAGGAGAACGTGGAGACGATCTTTGGCAGACTGTTAAAGTTAACTCACAGCAGGGGAGCATATAGATGACGGACGCTAAAGTTACCGTTTTTTTTTTTAAATGGAGTCCTTAATGGTGTTCAGCTGGGTTGTGACTGTGACAGGCAAAGCATACGCTCCACATTGGTTTCCATCAAGCCATTCCGTGACCCCTTCGCGCCCGATACGTGGGGGCGGGGGGGGAGTAGTCTTGCTGGAAGCAGACCCTTCACCATGGAAGTGCTCCATCATAGGGTGAACTTTGTATTGATTAAAAGTGAACCTCACCTCCCAATGTGGGCCTGAGCTGTGTCATTTAAATCAAAATGACTGAGCTATATACTCTTTCAACAAGGGCTAGACTTTAGTTGGGTTTTTGCAATGGTATTCCCAAAGACAAAATACTATTATATCATACATAAAAGGGTCTTTAAAATATGAATGGGTTCAATAGAGCATAAGCAGCAATACTCCAGTGTTACGTCGGTGCTTCTCCAGTTGAACACACCGAGTTTAATCTATTCGGTGTCAAAGGAGCAGCTCCCGAGGGAGAGAGAATACAAGTTGTTTTATGTGATGCAATCGCACCACCATCACCTTACCACAACACACAGAACCAAGAGACTTGCATGAAAGACACACACTCCACTGGAGTCTAGTTTGTTTTCTTTTTTTTCCTGAGTATTCCATGGTGAACAATTGCAATAAAGTCACTCTAAGAGTTTATCCTGCAAAGACGGAAGAATTGTCTTGCAAAAACCCCGACAGAGAGGGGGTGGGGTTAAGAGGAGCACCGTTCCTAGGGTTTGGTTTTACAAGCAGGACCCCCCCCAAATGAAAGCGATTACGCCGTAATGTGCGCCATAAACCTGAAAGAGAGGAGCCTCAGGGAATGGATGGACAGAATATATTTATATGTCCACGGCTTTAGAATGAAACTCATGGCCATATTAAGTAGGGGTGTAACGGTACGCCATATTCACGGATCGCTGGGCTATGGGCCTCAATTCTAAAGGTCACACTTTGAACTTTTTGTTTCATTTTTCGAAGCAAAGGTGTCAAACTCCATGTCAACCAACCTGCGGTACCATAGTAAAAGCATTGTACAAGTACTTCTTAAAATTAGGTAAATTAGATGACTTCAGTGATACCCAAAATTTACACTACTACCTTTGGTTTACAGTTCATCACTGAGGCCTCAGTTCTACCAATAGGATGCATTGCACAAGCCTTTCTTTATAAGGGTGCCAGACCGCCACTGAGAGTAACAATCATTTAAGTGTACATGACTAAAAACAACACTTTTTTGACTGTGATTTATTTTATTTATATACATACTTCAAAACTCACCAAATTGGACACACACATCAGGACTGCCGAAAATTGCGATCTAATCAAAAACCCCAAAACTCAAAATTGTGCTCTAGCACCCCCTAGGAACAAAACACAGACAAAACTGCCTCTAACTCCCAGTAGGAATGTCGTAGAGACATGAAACAAAAACCTCTATGTAGGTTTCACTTAGACCTATATTTCATACACTGACAACCACCAGCAAAAATCAACAGGAAGTTTGCAATTCCCCCTTCAAAACAAAAGTTGAGTGGGCGTAATGTTGTAACAAATAATATTTCTATTAAATAGGCTTTACTTTGCATTTTATTTAACGTGGGATTATTTTTTGTATTTAGAAATAATAGTACCAACTTTTTTTTTTTTTTTTTTCTCCAACATTTGTGGCACTACTTCCGGTACAGGCAAGGCTTTTTTTATCAGCGACCAAAAGTTGCAAACTTTATCGTCGATGTTCTCTACTAAATCCTTTCAGCAAAAATATGGCAATATCGCGGAATGATCAAGTATGACACATAGAAATGATCTGCTATCCCCGTTTAAATAAGAACATTTAATTTCAATAGGCCTTTAAACCAGTGTGGGTGGCACTGGGAGCAGGTGAGTAAAGTGTCTTGCCTAAGGACACAACGGCAGTGACTAGGATGGCAGAAGCGAGGATCGAACCCGGAACCCTCAAGTTGCCGGCACGGCCACTCTACCAACCGAGCTATACCGCCCCACTTCTTCACTTCCAAAAACAAAATGGATATTAATTTTATATGACATGGACATCAATCATACTTGAATCATTTTGTAATTTGGTATGTTAGAAAATGCTTGATCAAGTGAAATTATAAGGGCTGTGAGTCTTTGGTCACCACATGATTCAATTAGATTCAAAATCTATACTTTTTCTTTTTAATAACATTGGATGCCAGTTCTATGTTTGACTATAAAACCCATTTCCATAGGAGTTGGGAAATTGTGTTAGATGTAATTATAAACGGAATACAAGGATCTGGAAATCATTTTCAACCCATATTCAGTTGAATATGCTACAAAGACAACATATTTGATGTTCAAACTGATAAACTTTTTTTTTTTGCAAATAATCATTAACTTTAGAATTTGATGCCAGCAACACGTGACAAAGAAGTTGGGAAAGGTGGCAATACATACTGATAAAGTTGAGGAATGCTCATCAAACACTCATTTGGAACATCCCACAGGTGAACAGGCAAATTGGGAACAGGTGGGTGCCATGATTGGGTATAAAAGTAGATTCCATGAAATGCTCAGTCATTCACAAACAAGGATGGGGTGAGGGTCACCACTTTGTCAACAAATGCGTGAGCAAATTGTTGAACAGTTTAAGAAAAACCTTTCTCAAGCAGCTATTGCAAGGAATTTAGGGATTTCACCATCTACGGTCCGTAATATCATCAAAGGGTTCAGAGAATCTGGAGAAATCACTGCACGTCAATTATTGATTTGTTGTTCATTATTCTCTGGTAGTAGTAGTTGTGTGTATGTGTGCGTTTACTTACATGTTTGCTGTGTGATGTTGCCTCTTCCTATTTTATATCAACTTCATTTGTCATTCACCGACGTCCCACTGGGGTGAGTTTTTCCTTGCCCGTATGTGGGCTCTGTACCGAGGATGTCGTTGTGGCTTGTACAGCCCTTTGAGACACTTGTGATTTAGGGCTATATAAATAAACATTGATTGATTGATTGTGTGGTGCCGGTTCTTGCTTGCATTAGTAAAATTTTACTTCCTGCATTGAATTTGCTTTGCTTCTGACATTGTCTTGTTACAAACACATCGGTAACGGTGTTGTTGCATACTTGAAAGTATAAATTGGATTACTCGTTATTAGTAAAAGTTAGTAACGCTTTTATTGTGTAGAATTGTGTTTTTTAAGACTGGTTAAAAGGGATCACTGTAACTACACCAAAAAAAAAGTCTGTCTGCACAATTGAAGTTTTAAAAAATTGCGCATTTTGTCCAAGCCAGAAGAAGCAACCCCAGATGACTGACACTTAACACCTCTGTTAACCAATAAAGTGATGTTTTAGATTTACATGACGTGTATACAGGCCCGGCCCTAACCAATCTGGCGCCCTAGGCAACATTTTAGGTGGCGCCCCCCCACATCGGCAGTGAAGTGTATATACTCACAAGAAACCGAATAGCTTTGTCTTTGACCTTTTTTTTTACTTAAAGAAAGCAAATTAACAAATCAGAATAGTTAACAAGATTGAAAAAATATGACTAAATAAATTAATACAAAAATAAAAAATGAATATATGAAATACAATATTTTTTACATACATAAACACAAAATAAAACGTGTCAACAAGTTGCATAAAATAAATTAAAAATAAAATATAAATAAGGCACTGCACAAAACAAGATATCAAACCAGTAGGACTTTACCAACTATATTACAAAAAAAGGGGATCCTACAGAGTTCTCTATTTGTGCTTTTTAATATTGCATTAACTAGAATGACTTACAAATTACTGTACACCAGGGAGTACTGTAATTACCTAACGTTACATTATTATTTTCCATAATAATTTAGACCCCCCCCCCGCCCCCCCCTCACAATATTAACCCGACGTTAAAACAGAACTAGCTATTTATTGATTAGCAATTGCCGAATCATGTAACATTAGCTTAATGCTAAAAAGCCAGATTACTATTACATTCTGTAACAGACAAATAATTTCATGCAGGCTAACGTTACCTACCTGCTACCTCTGTCTTTTTCTCGTTTCTCCTCTTCTTTTCTCTTTTTTCTTCCCTGGGCACCTGACAGTTTTGGCCGTTTTGACATCTTGTGTTGATTTTTTGATGTGGTGACGTCCAAAGAGTCATGATACGGGAAGGGATAGGGGCGCACCGTGGAGATGGGGGGGGGGGGGGGGGGGGGGGGGGGGGGGGGGTAATGTTGTAACAAATAATATTTCTATTAAATAGGCTTTACTTTGCATTTTATTTAACGTGGGATTATTTTTTGTATTTAGAAATAATAGTACCAATTTTTTTTTTTTTTTTTTCTCCAACACTTGTGGCACTGGCGTGGCGCCCCCTGATGGACGGCGCCCTTAGCATTTGCCTATACGGCCTATGCCACGGGCCGGCCCTGCGTGTATATTATTTTTTAAATCAGTGTACCAGGAAACATCATGCATACTTATATGACACATCATGCGTGCGAAAAGGTGTAAGGGGGGAGTGTCATTAAACGTTTATCCTTTTCGGCCCGCGATCTAAAGTGTGCTTTGAATTGTTTCCCCTGTTGTGATTAAGTGTACCATATTTCCCGGACTATAAGGCGCACTTAAAATCTTTTTTTTTTCTCAAAACTCGACAGTCCGCCTAGTAACACGATGCGCCTAATGTAAGGAATACGTTTGGTAGAGCTTACCCACCTCAAAGCAATTTTATTTGGTACATGGTGTAATTATAAGTTTGACCAGTAGATGGCAGTCAAACATAAGAGATAAGTGTAGGCTGCACCATTTGATGTGCTTCAACATACCAGTATTATTATGGTGTGTGTACAATGTAAGACATATCTGGCGTTTTGTTTCGCAATATTATGCAAAAGCAACTTTTCTTACCTTCTGGTACCTGCTGATCTGTATTTGGGATCTGCATAAATCCTGAAAAATTGTGCGCATCCGCCTTTGTAGCCGATAAGCTTCTTTTTTCTCTATCTTCTTGTTATGGGACATTCATCCTCCACTGTTGCCATTTGTAATATAAAAGTAGTGTAAAGTTTTTACTTATATCCGTCATTAAACTCGCCATGAAAGCGCTAAAACATACCGGTGTAGTGAGTTTACATTATTCAACCAAGGAACTTTAGTTATTACAGTTCCGGTCGGACGGTTTTTTCACGGGACACATTTCTTGTGTTGTTGTTTCCGGATGAGGCGATGCTGCTACGTTATTGATTTAAGTAAAGTCTGAATGTCATTAAAACAGTTAGCTCCATCTTTTGACACTTCTTCCACTCCCGTCCTTGCACGCTACACCGCTACAACAAAGTTCCGGAAGTGACTGTCAGAAAGCGGCTTGAAGATTATCTGTAAAACATAATCTAGGAAATATTTTGACCAAAGAACCACCATTACATGTTATGTAGACCACAAGGAAGTGTTTTACATTTAGAAAAAAATCTAAATAATAGGACTACTTTAATGCGCCCTATAATCCGGTGCGCTTTATATATGAAAAAAGATCAAAAATAGACCATCGGCAGTGTGCCTTATAATCCGGTGCGCCTTATGGTCCGGAAAACACTGCAAAAACTGAAATCTAAGTAAGATTAAATATCTCAAATAAGGGTGATATTTGCTTATTTTCTGTCAAATAAGATAATTCTTCTCACTAAGCAGATTTTATGTTAGAGTGTTTTACTTGTTTTAAGGGTTTTTGGTCCTAAATTATCTCAGTAAGATATTACAGCTGTTGCTGAGATTTTATGACCTATATTGAGTAAAACATGCTTGAAACTAGAATATCAACTGTGCAAAGCTGTGTCATCAACACTCACAAGTATAAAACTATTTTTTTAAAGTATTAATTTCTTATTTCAAGCATGTAAAAAAAAAAAAAATCAGGACTTTGACACAATTGTGTCTCATATTAAAACAGATGACAGCCAAATGGACTTTGCTGTTTTATTTTCAATGAAACAATAGAACATACGTACTCATATAGTACAGTGGTTCTTAACCTTGTTGGACGGTACCGAACCCCACCAGTTTCATATGCGCATTCACCGAACCCTTCTTTAGTGACAAATAAAAAACATTTTTTTTCAAATTCAAGTGAAGTGAAGTGAAGTGAAGTGAATTATATTTATATAGCGCTTTTTCTCAAGTGACTCAAAGCGCTTTACATTGTGAAACCCAATATCTAAGTTACATTTAAACCAGTGTGGGTGGCACTGGGAGCAGGTGGGTAAAGTGTCTTGCCCAAGGACACAACGGCAGTGACTAGGATGGCGGAAGCGGGGATCGAACCTGCAACCCTCAAGTTGATGGCACGGCCGCTCTACCAACCGAGCTATACCGTCCCAAGACAATTCAAGACAAAGTTATATGTTTTTGGTAACACTTTAGTATGGGGAACATATTCTAAGTAACAATGACTTAATTTAGAGTTATTTGGACACATGGGGAACATATTCTAAGTAATGAAGACTTAATTTAGAGTTATTTGGTTAGGGTTAGGGTCAGGGTTAGAGGGTTAGGGTTATAATAAGGCCATGCTGAATAAGGCATTAGTAAGTACTTAATAATGACTAGTTAAGAACCAATATATTACTCATTTCCATGTTAATAAGCAACTAATTAATGGTGAATATGTTCCCCATACTAAAGTGTTACCATGTTTTTTTTACTGGTGCATAAAATGAACCGTGCATGAACATCACCTTGTTCAAAGAACAAAACCAACACAGTGCATAAACTCACAACAAATTACACACCTGCAAATCAGTGTGACTTTTGCTGTTGCCGTATCCGTAATACGCCGATAGGGAGAAGTTTGTATTTACACGATGAGTCGGGTGTGTTTTGACCTCCGCCGAACCCCTGAGGCCGACTCACCGAACCCCTGGGGTTTGATCGAACCCAGGTTAAGAACCACTGATATAGTAGTACAGTTGTCATTAGTGAGAATATACTTATTTTAAGGTATTTTTGGGTTCATTGAGGTTAGCTAATTGTACTTGTTTTGGAAAGTCTTGACAAAGCCAAATGTTGTAATTTTGTTTAGTTCAAGTAAAATACCCCTAATTTTTGTATTTTTTTTCTTGTTTTTGAACACTGACTTTTTGCAGTGAATATGGTAACAACAACAAAAACACTTACTTAATCTTACTTAGATTTCAGTTTTTGCAGTGTATCTCAAATAAGAGTGATATTTGCTTATTTTCTGTCTGATAAGATCATTCTTCTCACTAAGCAGATTTTATGTTAGAGTGTTTTACTTGTTTTAAAGGTTTTGGTCCTGATCTCAGTGAGATATTACAGCTTGTAGCTGAGATTTGATGACCTATATTGAGTAAAACATGCTTGAAACTAGAATGTCAAGTGTTGCAAAGCTGTGTCATCAACACTCACAAGTATACAACTACTTTTTTAAAGTAATAATTTCTTATTTCAAGCATGTAAATAAAAAATCATGACTTTGACACAATTGTGTCTCATAATTAAAACAGATGACAGCCAAATGGACTTTGCTCTTTTATTTTCAATGAAACAATAGAACATACGTACTCATATAGTAGTACAGTTGGCACAGTACAGTAAACTGACAGTTGATATTTAAACATTTAACATGTGACATTTCTAACAATTTTGAACAGAAATAGTTCATGCACATTCAGATTAATTCTTCAAAATTACAATTAAAACATTTTTGGCCGGGGGCCGGGCTGCATATATGCGCACTAATTGACTGAAAGAGCACGCACTTGGCACGATGATGTCATGTTATCGATGGAAAAAAGAATTTTTAGACAATATGATTTGCCTGAGCGGCTAGGAGACCCCGAGAGTAACAAGCGGTTGCCTTGTTGCCTTTCCATTAAGAACAATAAATTAGTTTTTAGTACAAGTTTGCTGGTTTCAAGAAATGTAATTGCCGAGCGCATATCATTATGTCAAGATAATGGCACTAGCATTTACTTCATTTAAGAATATTTTTCAACATATTGAACAAAAAGGTCTCACTTTTTTTTTTCTACCAAGAAAAGTGCACTTGTTATTAGTGGGAATATACTTATTTTAAGCTATTTTTGGGTTCATTGAAGTTAGCTAATTTTACTTGTTTTGGAAAGTCTTGACAAGCCAAATTTTCTTGTTCTATTGGCAGATAATTTTGCTTAATTCAAATAAAATACCCCTAATTTTTGTAATTTTTTTTCTTGTTTTTGAACATTGACTTTTTGCAGTGTAGCTTTTGTGTGGCTTTTAAAATGAGACATCAACACGAGTAGGTGATTTTATAATAAATCCACTAATAGTATCCAGCAGGAAGGGGTAATGTTCTCAAACAGGAGACTTTGACGACGGAAGGGGGTTTTCTATTTCTGGCTGCTCCTTGGCAGTATCGCTAACCATGACTCCTGGTAGGCAAAGAAACACTTCAGTGTTTACCATGTAGGAAATGTTCAATACTAAAACATTGGACCGTTACACTGCTAATTAACATGTCCATGGCTTTCAAAGAGGGTTCATGTTCAAATCTGCCTCATGCTGATACAATGTGTGCACGTGAAGGCACATGGACTTGTATTATTATTTGTTTGGATCACGTCCTATACCCACTGTTTCCTGATGGAAAACGCAAAGGACTCCACAGCTTGCAAAAAGGACTTCAAATAATCCAGATTGCCATTTCAGGAGGTTAATTGGTCGGTGCGACGCCAAACAAGTGCTGAAATTGCGCCGAAACCAGCACTCCAACAGAAGAAAGCATTGGCATCGAGTCGCTTCTAAACACCGGCCAATCTCCTCAAGTGTGATCACAACCAGGCGCAGATTCCCCGGGGACTGGATATAAATGGAAAGGTCGGCGCAGTGAAGTGGCGTTGTGATGTCCAGCCACATAGGAGATCAGTTCCGGATAAGTCCATTACTGATAGGAGCGCAGGGAGGGGAAGGCGGCGCAATTCTTTGCTGGAGCGCAGCTGTAATTTTAACGAGCACTGAGTGATGGCCAAATAGAGGCGCTTTCCTTTCTGTGACCCCACCTAGTCCAGCGGCTAAACGCAGCTATAAACTAGACAGACCTAATAATGATGACAGGCCCCGTTAAGACATGGGGCACCTCAGTGGAAAGCCCAAGTCCAGGCCTCTGTAAAACCTACAGTAGTGATAATAAAATATAGCAATGCCCTTTTAATGCAATTTGCTGAAAACACACAGCAAGCTGTAATAAAAGCATGACTCACACAGTCGCGGTTTTTAATAAGAGTGTCCCGATACAACTTGTGAATTATATTTTTTGTGAACTATATTTATACAGCGCTTTTCTCTAGTGACTCAAAGCACTTTTACATAGTGAAACCCAATATCTAAGTTACATTTAAAGGCCTACTGAAACCCACTACTACCGACCACGCAGTCTGATAGTTTATATATCAATGATGAAATCTTAACATTGCAACACATGACAATACGGCCGGGTTAGATTAGTAAAGTGCAATTTTTAAATTTCCCGCAAAATATTCTGCTGAAAACGTCTCGGTATGATGACGTTTGCGCGTGACGTCACGGATTGTGCGGAAGTATTGGGACACCATTGTGGCCAGCTATTAAGTCGTCTGTTTTTATCGCAAAATTCCACAGTATTCTGGACATCTGTGTTGGTGAATCTTTTGCAATTTGTTTAATGGACAATGAAGACAGCAAAGAAGAAAGCTGTAGGTGGGAAGCGGTGTATTAGCGGATGGCTGCAGCAACACAACCAGGAGGACTTTGAGTTGGATAGCAGACGCGCTACCGTGAGTACAGCTTTGGCTTCCAAACATTTGATCGCTTGCCCGTCCGTGCGTGCCGCTATGTGCATGTCACGTACGTAACTTTGGGGAAATATATGTGCTGTATGAACTTTACGGCGGTGAACGGTACTTTGGGCTGTGGGATTGAGTGTGTTGTGCGGGTGTTTGAGTTGTATTGGCGGGTTATATGGACGGGAGGGGGGAGGTGTTTGTTATGCGGATTAATTTGTGGCATATAAAATATAAGCCTGGTTGTGTTGTGGCTAATAGAGTATATATATGTCTTGTGTTTATTTACTGTTTTAGTCATTCCCAGCTGAATATCAGGTCCCACCCGCCTCTCACAGCATCTTCCCTATCTGAATCGCTTCCACTGCCCTCTAATCCTTCACTCTCACTTTCCTCATCCACAAATCTTTCATCCTCGTTCAAATTAATGGGGTAATCGTCGCTTTCTCGGTCCGAATCGCTCACGCTGCTGGCATCCATGATTGAAAACAATGTGCAGATGTGAGGAGCTCTTCAACCTGTGACGTCACGCTACTTCCGGTACAGGCAAGGCTTTTTTTTATCAGCGACCAAAAGTTGCGAACTTTATCGTCGATGTTCTCTACTAAATCCTTTCAGCAAAAATATGGCAATATCGCGGAATGATCAAGTATGACACATAGAATGGATCTGCTATCCCCGTTTAAATAAGAACATTTAAATTCAATAGGCCTTTAAACCAGTGTGGGTGGCACTGGGAGCAGGTGAGTAAAGTGTCTTGCCTAAGGACACAACGGCAGTGACTAGGATGGCAGAAGCGAGGATCGAACCCGGAACCCTCAAGTTACCGGCACGGCCACTCTACCAACCGAGCTATACCGCCCCACTTCTTCACTTCCAAAGACAAAATGGATATTAATTTTATATGACATGGACATCAATCATACTTGAATCATTTTGTAATTTGGTATGTTAGAAAATGCTTGATCAAGTGAAATGATAAGGGCTGTGAGTCTTTGGTCACCACATGATTCAATTAGATTCAAAATCTATACTTTTTCTTTTTAATAACATTGGATGCCAGTTCTATGTTTGACTATAAACCCCATTTCCATAGGAGTTGGGAAATTGTGTTAGATGTAATTATAAACGGAATACAATGATCTGCTAATCATTTTCAACCCATATTCAATTGAATATGCTACAAAGACAACATATTTGATGTTCAAACTGATAAACATTTTTTTTTTGCAAATAATCATTAACTTTACAATTTGATGCCAGCAACACGTGACAAAGAAGTTGGGAAAGGTGGCAATAAATACTGATAAAGTTGAGGAATGCTCATCAAACACTTATTTGGAACATCCCACAGGTGAACAGGCAAATTGGGAACAGGTGGGTGCCATGATTGGGTATAAAAGTAGATTCCATGAAATGCTCAGTCATTCACAAACAAGGATGGGGTGAGGGTCACCACTTTGTCAACAAATGCGTGAGCAAATTGTTGAACAGTTTAAGAAAAACCTTTTTCAAGCAGCTATTGCAAGGAATTTAGGGATTTCACCATCTACGGTCCGTAATATCATCAAAGGGTTCAGAGAATCTGGAGAAATCACTGCACGTAAGCAGCTAAGCCCATGACCTTCGATCCCTCAGGCTGTACTGCATCAACAAGCGACATCAGTGTGTAAAGGATATCACCACATGGGCTCAGGAACACTTCAGAAACCCACTGTCAGTAACTACAGTTGGTCGCTACATCTGTAAGTGCAAGTTAAAACTCTCCTATGCAAGGCGAAAACCGTTTATCAACAACACCCAGAAACGCCATCGGCTTCGCTGGGACTGAGCTCATCTAAGATGGACTGATACAAAGTGGAAAAGTGTTCTGTGGTCTGACGAGTCCACATTTGAAATTGTTTTTGGAAACTGTGGACGTCGTGTTCTCCGGAACAAAGAGGAAAAGAACCATCCGGATTGTTATAGGCGCAAAGTTGAAAAGCCAGCATCTGTGATGGTATGGGGGTGTATTAGTGCCCAAGACATGGGTAACTTACACATCTGTGAAGGCGCCATTAATGCTGAAAGGTACATACAGGTTTTAGAGCAACATATGTTGCCATCCAAGCAACGTTACTATGGACGCCCCTGCTTATTTCAGCAAGACAATGCCAAGCCACGTGTTACGTCAATGTGGCTTCATAGTAAAAGAGTGCGGGTACTAGACTGGCCTGCCTGTAGTCCAGACCTGTCTCCCATTGAAAATGTGTGCCGCATTATGAAGCCTAAAATACCACAACGGAGACCCCCGGACTGTTGAACAACTTAAGCTGTACATCAAGCAAGAATGGGAAAGAATTCCACCTGAGAAGCTTAAAAAATGTGTCTCCTCAGTTCCCAAACGTTTACTGAGTGTTGTTAAAAGGAAAAGCCATTTATATTTACATCTAACACAATTTCCCAACTCATATGGAAACAGGGTTTGTACATTCCTCCATAACATAGATAAACAGCTCTG